>NC_039501.1:0-147834 GCF_003590095.1 Trichoplusia ni
CGCAGTGTGGAGCGGCGACGACTGCCCCTTTGTGATGGTAAGGACGCCGCCGCGCCGCTCACCGCTCACTTAGTGGAATTAGTTCGCGCGCCCGCGTCGGCGCCGCCGGACATCTACACTCCTACCAAGTGTGGCAGTAGTAAAGCAATGGCTTAATACTCGACTTACTACTATAGGAGGTACTACGTTAATATAAACTAGAATGCTTTAACTGATGACGGACATACGCCAGCTTACGAATGTGGAATCCAATTGTAATGCTTCAAATTAACGGTAAACAAAATGGCTTCCAATACCGTACAATAATTTCAACGAGTGCTGAATTTGAATGATTAGCTACTTTAGTGTGTGCGCACTGAGTGTAGCTTTATGTTTATTTATATTTTTATCACTATATGTTTTCATGAAATAATTATGGTCTGGCGTAGTGTTAAGAATCTATTTACAATTTAGATGCAATTTCAAGTCTTTTTCTGTAGTGTGGGTTATGAAGACTGAAACATATTATTATGCAGTGGAAATAGCTGGAAACGTATGTGGTAGTGTTATAAGACAGGTGTGGCAGATGAGCGGCGCGGGCGGACTGATCGCTCCCTAATGCCGCAGTAACTAGGTTTGCTAAGCCCCACTCTAGGCCGAAGCAAATGGAATGGTTATTGAAATCTGGTTAGATAACCGCTGAACTGGGTCAACCCGCATGCCATACTCGCAGGCAAGACAGAAGGATCACTCCACTCAATCATTTGGGAGCATTGTGTATTTTATAATGTTGCCTCGAATTTAAATTGCATGTGCATGTGAACTGTATGTTTGTAAAAGCCCCCCTGGTAAAAAATTCTAATAAATGAAATTAAATATAATAAAAACATTTATATATTTTTTTTTCCCTGACTGTTATATCGGGGGTCGTGGATTCGATTACTACCCATGAGAAATGTCTCTGTGATGAGCAGGAATTTTTTTCTGTGTTTTTGTGCAACTTCCCTATAATTTGTATATTTTAAGAAACATATGAGTAAGATTCTCCTTTGTCTAGCAGTCATAATACAAGCTTCACCTAGTTTGGAACTAGATGGCGTTGTGTGAAAGTAACCTATAAGTAACCTCTTTTTTTGATGTCATGTATAAATGTTTTTGTTGTTATATCTTGGTGGGAGTTTCATTGATACAACAACACGTGCATATTTGTTGAAAGTGGATTTTCTGCCTCTGTTGAGTACCAAACCGCAGTCATAAACAGCGGGATGCGTCGCGCGTCGCTCGCCACCAATCCCAACACAGCGTAATGACAACAAAACACAACATACAACGTGACAGTAACAAGTGCGTCGCGCGGGTCCTTGCAACTCATATACTTACTACACTAGACGTGTTATAAGTACCAACTTAACGTTTAAGAATAGCTCGGAACTATTCCGTGTTTCGGAAGGAACGTTAAATTGTGAGTCCCGGCTGTTATTCAAACAGAAGCTAGAAAGTCTGACAACTAGTCTAACTAAGGGGCATTATGTTGCCCAGGTAGCTGGGTCGAGGAGTTCAGATAGGCAGTGGCTGCTTTAAAATAACTCTGGTACAAAGCTGAATCCGGTTAAACTGAAAGCTGACCCCAACATAGTTGGAAAAGGGAAGGGAAGAAAATTTATTGAAAACACTATTTATTTAGTGAATAAAACAATAATTTATATTTTAGTACTAGGTAACAGTACAGTTACGAAAAGAGCAGATTTTCTGTTTTATTCTCATGAGCATTAATTGGCTCCGACCGATAGTACGCCGGTACTATGGGTTTAGTGTCGGCGGTGACCGCTAGATGTCGCTTATTTCAATCTCGTAGAATTTACCGATAGCTCGTTAGTTTGGTTCTGAGCGTGCCCTTTAATTATATCCGACTAACAAACAAAGTGATATAATTTTAAAGTTCGTTGTGAAGGTTCTGTAACGTCATGTTCACAACACCGTGTTTTACAGCAGATATTAATTTATGCTGTGGATATTCGTAACTACGTGTGTACCTAGCAAACGTGTTCCCGCAAAGCGATCCTCACTCACGCTTATTGAGCGCCCCTGGTAGGCTCGACTCAGTAAAGTTATAATGATGGGATTGGAAAAACATTTCCCTAAATTGGGCCAAAATATATCTTTGATGAGATACGTAAATAACAATGATTTCCTCATTTCCCGGGAGGCGCGCCGCGGGTAGGTCGAGACGGCGGGGGGGGGGGGCGCACTCAGATAATTAACTAGAAATAAATAGTCTCCTAGTCTCCATTTGAATTAGTCGCACCCGGGGGAGGCATACATTACAAAATATATATCTATTAAGATGTCGACGGCGTGACGTACCTTATGTATATAGCGTACTGATTGTGGCTTCCCTATATACCTATGTTTGTATATAACTCAACGATACCATTTCTCTTTCGAATGGCAGCCTCGTCTTAACTGAGTTTACATGCCCAGTGTTGTCACATGCGCCGCTAGCTTTCCTTTGGCTTTGAAACAATAATAAACATCAACCTTAAAATATACTTTTAATATTAATTTACAGAACAAGCTTCAAACAAGATACTAACTAAAAAGAAATATCAAATAATCATTGTTAGTTGTGGTCGGTGAGGCGCGCACTCCCGCTGCCGCAGATCGCAGATCGCAACCAGGAATGGTATCGCAAAGCTTGGTCCACTTCAGTAATCTCTACTGATACGTCATCGCGCGTCACAAAGAGCGCATAAAGTACTCGGCGGTGATGATAAAAAACGTCCTCCCGCCACGAGATGGCAACACTTACCCACAAATCACCCACTTACCACTAAAGGGGTAATTTTCCCTCCCGTTGAGCACTTCCCAGTTGAGAAAAAATGATTCGTACACTTTACAAATTAGATGTTTAGGATGAATGGAAGTCTAAAGACGGTTCAATGAGTGAAGTTTACCGGAGTTTGGGATCGAGAACAATGCACGAGTCGAGCGTCGCCGTACTTGGTAAAAATCCTTTACGAACTAACTAAACGCGCCCGAGCCATCTGACCGTTTGAAAACATTCTGCTTTCTAAGTAATGTTACTAATGAACGCTTCCCTTATCTAATAATTGCAGTCGGTTACATCAGTAAGTCCGGCTCCTTCAATTATAATACCCAGTGTAAGCTTCGGTTCTCAGCTGGCTGGAAATAGGCCGCTATTGTGTTACACCGGCCCGCGTCGGCCCGCACCGGTCTCACGGCTCTCTCGCTAATACTTTTTGATCACACATTAAAACTGGGATTTAACTACAGCATGTCACTTCCCTACAGGCCTTGTTAGCCATCAGCGCAAGTGCCAAAGTCAGAAAAACGAACATGGCTGCTGTTTCAATCATCTGTCATAGATGTTAGAGGCCACTGATGATGATGATGACAGTTTTGATGAGTAGCTACCGCTGTGCCCTGCTTGACAAGCATACTCACTAGCAATTAGTAAGTTTCAAAAGTAGTCGATAAGCGTTAAGCTTCCACCGTGGGTTTGCTCGTCCTCACCGTCGCCGCGTCGCGCCTACACTCACAGCTTACAGACTGAACCTCCAAAAAGTCATCGTCCGGGAACTAATAGTTCGGCGATACGCCTTTAATTAACATTTGTGGGGTTACCTGCATTGTGTTCGGCGGACAATGCGGCGAGTATCAGCGGACAAAGCGCCGTCCCCACGCCGAACATGAATTATTCAGAACAGATTTACACGGCGATGTTGTGACATTATTTTGTTATTAAACATCGGTCACGTGACACCCGAGCTGAACACATCGCGCTGTAGCTGTCTGTGTGATAGAAGAGGACTTGAAGCTAGAAGGTGGCGGAGATCGTGCGGGTTAGGATGCAACTTATATAAAATTTAGCGCTTGGCCAATAACATTCGCTGCCAGGGAGTACCCAGCGACCAGAGAGACCCAGAAACCATTCGCAAAATATTGGAAAATTAATGACATTACTTTGTACTTAATTGTACTTAAAGTTTGAAGAATTAAAGAATATTCAACACGAAAGAACAGCGGCTCCATCATTAGCACTCAAACGTTTCAATCAAATGAAAACTTTTTATAAAGCTCCCTTTACAGTCGTACATACTTCATCAAAATAATTGATTTAATTGTCTCAATTAGAACAACAATAATTACAAATGCCGACGAAAGTAAACCGGCCCGTGCCGAGTTCAATTGAGTAAAACCTTGTTTACTTGTGAGAGGCAAATGAATGGCGACGCGACGCGGGGCCGCGCCTCTATAGAGGCTTATTATGGAGGGTATTAATTAAACCTCACACACATATACCATACCTCACATACATTATAAGTAGAGATTCTCTTTATTTTGGTATTGATCTGATTTAAGTCTTAGTGGTTAAGGAGAATAGTTGTAATTTATGTGGTTAGTGTACTCCAGCCAATGCAGCAATGTAAGCATTTCACAGTAACGCGAAAATGCTTCAATATTATATGAAAATAACGTTTTGTTGTAACGTGTTCATTCACATGACTCTGATCGGATTTTCAAACATACGAGTGTCTTCTGTTATGGTTGTCCAAATGTCATTTTGTTAATCCAAAGGAAAGACTTTACGGAATACGTTATGTAAATAGTATTTTATTGACCCGGGCCATATGACCAAGTGGGCCAGACAAAGAATGCGCTCAAGCCATAGTCGTACATCATGTTTACAGTACGGTTTGAATTGTTGTCTCTCACCCTTGTTCTACGAATTCGGAAATATAAGTAGTGTAAGTGAGATGTCACCTTGACCGAGGTAGTCAGGTCGCGGCGGCGGCTGCGGGCTCACAGCGCGGCAGCGCGCGGCGGGGCGAGAGCGGAGCGAGAGCCGCGCGGAATGCAATCCCGCGCCAACCGCAGCGAGCGTCGCAACTGTAATGAGAACGCAAGGGCTGTTCGATTTGTATCTAGTTTGCTTCACTCATAATGCGCTTGTAAATTACCTATTGTTGGTGTTCAGTGAAACGATATCGTCATCCCGACGACACCAATCACAGCGAGATATCAGAAACACTCTGACAACAATAACGATTGCAACAGAAAATATAATGATTTCATTTTCGTATTGTTTTTAGTTTTACCATAAAGGGAATTATGGTTAGAACGCATTTTAAAACTAAAAACATACAGTAAGCTGCTCTCGACGCGCTTCACGTTACGTAACTTTAACATCGCGCTGTTAATTAGTCATTAATAATGCGCGGCTGCACTTACTCAACTCTACAACGTGATTGTTATAAATTGCTACGAGCGTAGCACTTTCGTAGCTCGATTATAGAGAGTCTACGAGTAGTATGATCGGCTTAGGGCTGGAAGTGCTTCTAGGAATTGATCATGAGTTCATTAGCAAGCATTATGATGCTCTAGTTCGTAGCAGCTGTGTATGTGTGTGTGTGTAGGTAGGTCGCACCTCGTGAAACGAGAGAAGGTACTAGAGCTCGGAAGTGCGTAAAGTCAACTCAAGCACATTCTGAATAAGCTCAGCGAAATAATGAAAAAATATTTCCCTGACAACTGATAAAAATATGTTACAGTTTAAACAAAATACCGAATACCAATAATGTTAACGTTCAATACAGAAGATCCATTCCGTAATACTCACACATTCTGTTTGCCTGAAATGGGCTGAAAAGCTATCTTATGTACCGTATCTCTTGAATTTAATTAAGAATTTACTAAGGTAGTGTATTAACTAATCAGGCATCAAATAAGAAAGTGCGATAGAATACGTTAAAAAGTAGAGTAAATTAGTATAAACTAGTCAATTTATTCGTAATCAGGAAAAGTATTAGTTTTGCTTCATTTATGAATGTGTGATAGAACTCACTTGTACGACACGTGTTGTTGTGTCAAGTGATCCTTCTGCGCGAGGCTGTCGCGTGCGTCTGTGCGATCGTAATAAATATCAGCGCGATACACTGGGGGCCAAACAAAAGTGTTCACTTTATATTACGGAGCATTTATTATTGCCAACTCACTTTATTCGCTCATTAAATCAAGGAGATTTCTCATTGCGCGATACACTTTATATCTTTAATGAGGTGTAAATTATATTAATATTTAATAATATAAACCGCATGTCATGTTTTGCAATTTGGAGATATTCATAGAAATGACTATGGTTAAGATAACAGTTTAATTCGTTTAAATGGAGTTAAACATTCGCGAAGGTCGAGTTTAAATTAGATTTAAAGAAATCGTTGTATCAAAACTATGGCAAGTGCAGCAGTGTTGTGCACCAGACTGTAGTGATGTCACCCTCGAGAGTCCATCAATATCAACATAAACTTGTATTAGAGTGAAGGTTATATTATACTCAACAGAAAATATTTTGCTCTACAAATTGTTAAATTGTATGGCGTGGGGTGTCGCGGTGTCATCACGTGTCCGCTAGCAGGTTAAGACGTGTGATGACGTCACGTCTCAGTAAATGAGCAATCACGGCCTATTTCAATTCGTCCGCATGTCTCCGCGCCCCGCGCTGGTCGGCAGGGCTCGCACGATTGCAAGTTGTTGGATCAAAGTATTGAAGCGAATGATTTGGTTAAGGTATTCAAAACAAGAGCATAGCGATGCCCAGTGAGAGGAATTAATCTAGTGTGTTCTGATTTTAGCACAGGTTTAAATCCATTTAAACGAAACAGGCACGGGTTAAATACAAAGTTACAATTTTCAGGTAAGCACCGTCGATTACTGTAACAGGTACTACGTCCTAAGACATGTGAATAGGTATTATGACATCATAGCCGGTCTCACAATCTTAAGACGCTGTGATTCCAGGTAAGTTGGGCGGTTAGCGTGCGCTGGCAGCCCTAAGTGTTGCCATAATGTGTTTGACACAGTTTGGTTTATTGCATTCGCAGTCATCTCCGCACGTATGGAGATGTTCGCAGAGTTGGCAACACTTGCGCGGCTCAAATTTAATTATTTATCGTAAGTTGTGCGGCGCGCGGCCGTCGCTGCTCGCTGCCGGTTCGGTGCAGAGGGCAACAATTATTGTGGTTCTCAAATCTAAGCTCTTTAAAGCGAGAATATTTTTAAAATATGGAATTCTTTTCATTTTCGTTCCACATCCAAGAAATGTCGAAACAAATTAAGGTTTCGCAGTTTCTTTTAAAGTCCAGAATCTCTAACATGAAGTCGCACGGCTATAAAAAATACGAAAGCCTTTTATATTGTCTCTGATTCTGTTTCACCTCAATAAGGCTTGATAAGTTTGTTAGTGGGCGCGGTCGCACTGATAACAGCAGTTTGATGTAGAGCCTCCCGGCGTCGTGCTGTGGCTGACAGCGTCACCGGAGTGACGTCACGCCCCCCCCCGGCCGCGTCACGCCGCACACAATACAGCTCTCCGTCAATCACAATAGATTGCAGGCGTCACTTCAGCGATACTCACAAATTAATTCACAACGCGACCAACTTCCCAACAAAGCATTCAATGACGACAATTACGCTTCACAAATATTTCAACATTCAAATACGCCAATATTGTTAGACAATTATGTAATAAGCTATTCTGTGGTTTGTTGTCTACTACATAAAGTTGAAATTGCTCTTGTCTACACGATGTTGGTTTTGAGAAGCACATGGAAGTTGTTTGTTGATCGCATCCATTTTGAGGGCGATAGGTTTTCAATAGAAAACTGAGGAAAATGTATTGATATTTTAAAGTAACTTCAAAGAATCACTTAGTAAGTTCATTTCAAGTTCATTTTTTTCATTCAGCGGTACCGCCTGAGACGAATCGAAAATTATCCCACGAGAACATTAAATCGTTTAATTTAATTCATAATTTCTAATTTATTTTATGTACAGCATTAGTTAAAACAAACATCCATCTATCGTGAGAATTTCTCGTTAAAGTTTATAATATTAGTAGGATGTTAACTATCACTAACTGATCTGAGGTGACGTAGCACACAGGCGCCAATTTGCTTTCGCCATAAACTTAACAAAGAATTACAATATTAAATCAGAAAAATGATTTTCTCATTTACAATATTCATGTTAGACACAATGTTCTTGTAATTTTAATATTGTTTGGTTTTCTTAACAAAACAACATCGACGGCTCATTATAATAATGCTTTAGTTCTCGTTAATTACTTTCCGCGGAAGGTGTGGGGCGCTGCCTTCCATAACAATCATTTTATAAAGCTTCGCGTTACCAAGAAATTTTATTACATAAGTTTTTATATTAACATTGTAAGATGCGGATACAAAGCGCTCTGATTAAGGTTATTCGAGTAGAGAATTAAATTGCCAGACGACTGTAATTATAGCATCAATCGTAGATGGTAACATTACCCTATCTACGCACTCACTACAGTTGACCAGCGTGTAGCGCCTGTCTTATAGAATTTTCCGCTTCACTGAAAGCTGATTAAGACGCATTACACAGCCGCGCTCCGTAGCGCTCCGTAGCACCCCGTAGCGCGAACTATGCATATAATGCTACGGCCCTACTCTACACTATGACATAAGCAAGTTTCCCGGTAATGTGTGCCGCTCGCGTACTTAGCATACACTATCGGTGCTACGGTGCTACGGCGCTACGTTGCTACGCGGGTACGTGCTTCGATGTCGCCCAGATTGCCCCCCACGCTATCACCGAGCGGGTTAATGTCATCGGGCTGATGCGACCGGCACGAGATACTCTCTACACTGAACGGCTTGTTATAAAGCTATCGCCTATTTTCTTGTTGTTCTAAGAAAGAGATTACGATGATACGAATAAATGAAGTTTTCTTGAACATTGTTAAAGCTTGGCTTTTGCTCACGGGAGACATTACATTTAAACAAACGTTAAGATACTATATTTTGCACCTACTAGTAAAATAACTTTACACTTAACTACAAGTGAAACATTTTCGTGGTTACTTATTGGCCGGCACGCTACAGTTTCATCTCAAGTATATGTATGTGTACATAATTTATTAGCAAAAGTTATGATCATGATTTTGTTGTACAAATCAATTTATTAGAATAAGGCTAATATGTTTTCGTACAGCATCGGTTTGTAAATTCTACAATACCTAATAGTGTTGAAATGTAAGAATATAATATTAAAACTATGCATTAATGATACAACATGAAGACTGATTCCGCGTCTTTATTCCACCGTTGTCATTAAATTACTCATTGAGAATTATGACAATGTGTACATTCGATATCTTCTTAAATTTTGCAAGATTCCAAGAGTCCCGTGAGTCTCCCACAGCAGCTAATAGCAGTACAAACAGCACTACGTGTGTGTGTGTGTGTGTTTGCGGGAGATTAATGCGAGCGATCGCTTGCAATTACCTGTAATTATTGCACACACACAACACATACAACACACACGCACGGCCGCCACGACGCAGGTAGCTGCAGAAGTTCTAATCTGTGTCATCCCATAATAAGATATTTTTTAAACAAAATACAACCTGGTCCTCCTTTTTTGAAGTTAATTATTTTGAAGAGTTGTCTCGGAATCTGTCTATTTACATTAGTAAAAGTATCATCCTTACTTGTCCAATATCTAGTTTAACCATCGTTAGGACATAACGGAGTGGGTATTCTGTTCTCAACGGTCAAATGTCACTGAGATATGTTTCATAATGAGATATGAACTGATAAACGCGATTAGTTATGGGATGCGACGTTAATGACGCCGCAGCCTCCCCCCCACCGCGGGCAGGAGGACACTCCGTCCAGCTGACTTGTCCACGATATCACGCACAGTACCGATGAGAGGTGACACATGGAGTCGGTTAAAGATAGTCGAGTTTTAAATCTGTGGACGCAAGAGCAGATAATCAATGGCTTTGAGTTCAAGTTCTGTAGTTCTGTGTTCTCTAACTTGTCAATTGTAAGGCCAAGACATACTTTTTTAGTAAGTTACATAATATACATACACATATACAAATAGATATCTTCAATACCGTATTGTAGATGTAGTTTGTTGGTTATTATTTTTCAGGGGTAACAAAGTAGGTGCTGACAGATTGTAATAGTTTATTATTGTAGGAGGTCGGTAAAACTCAAAAAGTAAAGTGCAGAGTATAGATGTTAACATCGGAAAATATAAAGTTTAATGAACAAATGCGACATTAATGAGTAGTCCGCGAGCGCCGCTCGCGGCGACAGCTAATGAGACGCCAATCATCACAATCACGACGCATGACACCACTCACCCGCGGTTGAGCATCCACTGAGCGGTGGCTGAGTGTCGACTGAGTGGCAGCTGCCACGCGGCCCGCGGCTCACATCCTCGCGCCGACGGCGACGCCGCTCTGATAACGTCCACAGGTTCAACACTCACTGACGTCACGTCACCACCGACAACAACATTTCTTATTAATAATGTAGTAATTGCAGTAATACAATTTTAATGAATTTTTTACATTATTATTTATTTATGATCATCATTTGATAATCGTAAAGTGTTAAAATGGAATAAACGCAATTGCAATACAAAGAAAAGGGGTATTTTGATATAAGACGTTAAAATAACACCCGGACCATAGTGCCTCAGTTTTACTGCCAGTTCTAACTGAGTTCCGCGAGTCGTCAGACTAATAAACGAATAAAGCTGAGTTAGGAGCGAGCACAGCGCGAGCGCCCGGCGTCACCCGGCGTCACCCGGGAGAGGCCAGGAGAGGCGGCGAGAGCTCGCTCTTAACGTAATGACGCCTATCGGAAAGCGATAGTGCAGGAGGCCGCCGAGTGCTAGGGACAGAATGTCTACATGATTTAGATACTGCCAACTCGTCTCCCTGACTATACAATCTTATTTCAAAGCGCAAGTGATCTGTGCACTGACAGGATCATTATTTAAATAGTAAGTAATAAATGAATACCTTAGATCCTGAAAGGAAATGCCGAGAAAACATGCGTATGAATATAGGGAAGTGATGAAAACAGGAAGGAAAGTGAAAAACACCCTGAAAGTGATAATATTAATCAAGATTGTTATTTGAACATCAAAAGACACAATTTGTAAAGCGATTGACATCATAAAGGCGGCCATTAATTCCGGTCCTTAACAAATTTGCCCAACACGGATCTGTTTGCGGGCCACAAATAATTTGACGATAATCGTTGGACCAATGTTTGCGCCATCGCGCCGCGAACGATAGGTTGGCACACAGCGGTTTGATCAAACATTGGCTATTACTCATGCATTAAACATAATATGTAAGAGGAATTAATGTTTGCGTTGAAACTGAGGCGAGTACGGGCTGCTGTGGGCTCAGCAGAGCGAGCGGTTTGCATGTCTCGAGAGTATTGTTATAACAGACTTACTTACCGTCATTATACTAGAATAGATTTTTAAGCAATAATGTTTAATAGTTTGAATGTCGATTTGCATTGACTGGCGATAAGAATTTGAGATACATACCGATTGCCTCCAGTGTTGAGAGGGGGAGGGGCGGGTCGCAGCTTACTGTGCCGACTCGATGCTTTAGTCACATAGGGACGCTACTGCGGAGATACTGCTCCTGGATTTCTAGACGGCTGAACAATGTTATGTGTTGCCAAATGTATTACTTCACCTAGCACTGGTATTAGTTGTGTTATCACTTCACGTGACACCGGCTTGTGAACGTGTGAGACTGGGGCTCGGCCACCACACGGAGTGTCACACTCGCGTCACACGCGCGTCACACTCGCGTCACAAGGAGGATGCCAGTGAGGGCGGGATCAGCGCCTCTTACTACAATTGCTTGGAGATTACGAACGGACGTGGTCATCTAAGTGAGAGCCCAGAGAGCACCGCTTTGGTAGGCTTTGCAAGGATATTGATTCATGAATTTCTCTAGGAATACAAACATTTACACAGAATGTCTTAATTACAATCCTTGTCGTTCAAACATCTTTTTTCTAAAAAAGAGCTATACTTATTAGGCATGTCACGAATTTAAATGATATTCATTTAGTTTACATAGACCTGTCGTATTTTTATACGTGTTTTGCTCCTTGTATGTTGTGTATCCATAAATAAGTAAAATCTTCAATGCAATATGTTGGTCCTGCATGTCAAAAGGCACACGTGTATTGATATAGCATCCTACCCACAAATATTGAACTATAACTCTGTACAGTTGGTTGTAGAGTTCAGCAAGATATTCATCGTTAATCATTTATTCAAGTGGTATTTAGAATTAATCAATTCGTTACAGATATTAAAGAAATATGTATAACTACCTTCACCAGACTACAGTTGGCACTAAAATAA
The DNA here is from genome assembly GCF_003590095.1 of Trichoplusia ni. NCBI lineage: Eukaryota > Metazoa > Arthropoda > Insecta > Lepidoptera > Noctuidae > Trichoplusia > Trichoplusia ni. The sequence goes on from NC_039501.1 coordinate 12,238, forward strand.
TCAATTCTGATGACACACTAATTAAACTAAAAAAAGTAGGTTCTGCAAATGTTGCTACAGAATGGTGTCGATATCCCTGAAGAGCTATTGTAATATTTAAAGAGCAATAATATGTAATACTCTTAAAACACACTTACGGTACAATTATATAAACTCCTTTACGGTTGTTTATGTCTTTGATTTGTAATCCCGGTTCGGTATATTCTTTCTGGCGGCTCGCGGCTCGCGGCTCGCGGCCCGGAGATGACGCGTCACGCGCAGCGCGGCTCTAATAGAGCGCGGACACTGGACTCGCAGTATTGCATGAACTATATTAAGATGAACGAAAGAAGAATAAGATTTGATGGAAAAATAGTCTTAAAGAAATAACATTATAAAGTTACAATGTTTAAAGAAACTGGTGAAGGTGGTGTAGTAATCAAATAAAGATTTGAGTCTTGGATGGATGGATCTTGGATTTTAAAACTTGTAAACACAAAAGTTTGAAAACACTACTTACTGTTTGTGTTACGTTTCATTATACTACTGACTAGATCTATCAAACAATTTTTGTATATTGCCTTAAGCCTTCCACTATATACATCTATCTGTATGATAATGATAAAGAAAAAACTGGATTTTTTAATTTTCAAACTGGAACGGTAGTTCCTGCGATTAAAGCATTCAAACAAAGAAACCTTGCCGTTTATAATATTTTACTTCATCATCATCATCATCTCAGCTTATAGCTATCCACTGCTGGACACAGGCCTCTCCATTCTCCAGCGCGACTGGTTCATGGCCCTCTACATCCACGGCTTCCACCAGGTCGTCGGTCCACCTGGCAGGTGGCCGTCTCGCGCTGCGCTTGGTGGTTTAGTATAATTACTTTTTCTTTATATATAATTTATTACACATACTTTTTTCTTGCTTATTTTTAAAATTAACAGGTGTTCATCATTTAATATATAAACATCTATCACCATTATCTCTCTTCCTACACATTAGACTTCGCGAAGCAGCACAGTCCGGGCTCGGCCTTCACCGCGAATATCGCATCTCATAAATATCGCTTTGGTCTGATACGGCTCCTCGCGATTGGCCTCACAAGACAAATGATGGGCGCCTTCACTGCTGATGCCGGCTGATATGAAGCGAGGGAACATGAGTACGTGACGGGTGGGGGAGCGAGACGGCGATATAAAATAATACTCCTCTCTACGTTATGTAACGAATTGATTGTCCATTATACTAGTAACTGACGTCACGTTTTAATCATACGACTGTCGAAGAGCATATTTAAGAGCGCAACAAATCAAGTATATTTCAATTAAATTATTATTTTATTGTAATAAAAATCATAAACCAGTTAAACATTTAATATTAAAGATAAGCTGATTATGAACGGCTTTCATGATCGTAAATAATTTAATCAATTTCTCGAGCAGTTCTACGTGTATATAAGAGTGTGAGTCTGTGGCGCCTCAGTAGTGGTGCCTCTAGACATGAGGGTGTCTGTGGTCGCTGTAGTGTTGTGCTGTCTCGGGGTCGTGGGCTATGTGTCTGCCCGCCATCGGACGGACAGTACGTATGTCTCAAACTGTTTCAGCAGTCTTAAGTAGTAGGGAAATAGTATCCTGATTTTAAGATTGTATTTGACAATTACTACCTGTTTTTTAATCGACCTATTTCCCCTAAGTAGTAGTAGCAATCCCCCTAATTAACCTAACAGTGAGGCCACAAAACTGCCAGGTTCTCAAGTTCGAACCCCAAGTCATGCATAACTGGAAGAATGTTGTGTGCATTTTAGAAATAAATATCGCAGCATCCGTGCTTAGGACACAAAATGTGGCTCACACGCTGCATTCAAGGGAACAGAGAGTGCAGCGAGTATGCTGAATACAGAGATTTAATAAAACGCTTAATTAGAGTTTTTGTTTTCGCTTTAGAAATAAGGTTAATTTATTAGGGAAGTCAGAATTTGTGTGACCCACGTATGTACTCTTGGTAGTAACATAAGTGTATGTTTGTCAGCGTGCTGGGGTGACGCGGAGTGCGCGCGCGGCGACCAGTACTGCTTCTGCTTCAAGACGCAGGGCGCGGCCGCGCAGGGACACTGCGTCTGCAAGATCGACCCCTCGCACTGGAGACCGCAGCCTGGTACGAGACCTCTTATATAAACCATAATTTAGCTAAGATAGAGACCGGGGCCGGGGTAATTTTTGCCATGTCTAAAGTCTTCTATGTGTAAGTTCAAATGTAGTTTATCATCCAGAAAAAGAATCTTAACGAACTTATTTTACTTTCGTACCATCTGTATAGGGGTGTTCCGCCAGTATGGTCTCAAGCTACGCTAGTAGGCTTCTTGAGCAACATAAGGACCGAATTCCAATGTACATACATCATAAATCCGTTACAACAAAAATGTTTTGTTTGATTCAACAATTATTTATTCCTATAGTCCCCTCGTGCTTCGAGGACCTGGACTGCGAGCACCTGGCGTACGGCGCGCAGACCTGCTTCTGCGACAGACAGCAGCAGCGCGTCGGACAGTGCAAGTGCGTCAACGGACTGCTGCGCTAGCACCAGCACGCACCGCGGGGTACTACAGACAGATAGACGTTACATAAGATAACTGATAATACTACTTCACCTCCTATTTACTACTTCTGATTAATTTCGTCGCGGGTCCCAAGACAGTATATCGTTTTGCTGGGACACACCGAGCTTAAGTTCTGTGTGGATTTCGTGTGTTTTTATTGTGGATCCTGGTTTCCAGAAGTTGCTATGACGGGCAAGTGTGGCGAAAAATAAATATTACTTACATCCCCTTAGTCATACTATCACCATCAGATCACTATCAATGTTGTTTGTTATGTAAAACAGTGCAAAACCTGCAGAACGACAACTTGTAAAACTTTTAATTTAGTGGACTGTGTATCCGTATCTTTTGTAATAAAAGATTTAATAAATACTCGCTCATTAAATGTAATTTCCATTTCAAGTATTTTATTTTAATGTTACGCAGGTTTATATGAAAGACTTATCAATCAATATACTTTACATAGTCTCAATATACTATTACAAATCCAATCTATACGAAGTCTACCAGGTAAGGCCTGAATGAGACGAAACAAAGATGTAATATAATATTTGGTGATATCCTTTTCTGTACACCGATATTGTTAATACATTTTGTGTACATATTGAAATAAAATAAACCAAATAAAAATATACACGTAATAGTGTGCACGTGTGTGTGAGCGTGTGTGTTTGTGTGTCGGTCGCCGGCGGCGGGGATCGCCAACTTCTTTTATTTCAAATTCATGTTTGTTTGTATGTTGATGTTTTGTTTCAAAATGGAAAGAAAACAACGCGAGCTCACACACGCGGCGGCGGGAGCAATTAAACGTGTATCAATTACTAGCTGTTGCCCGCGACTTCGTGAGCGTGGTTAGAAGATATAAGTTATAATTTATACCTGCCCTTTTTTTTCCACATTTTCCATTATATCTTCGCTCCTATTAGTCGCAGCGTGATGGTATATAGCTTAAAACCTTCCTCGATGTATGGTCTATTCAATACAATTTTTTCCATTTAAACCAGTAGTTCCTGAGATTAGCGCGTTCAAACAAACAAACTCTTCAGCTTTATATATTAGTATAGATAACAGACTCCTTTACTGTTGGCTGCCAGGCACGAGACATTTCTACAAATTGTTCCAAGCTATAAATGGATTTGACGACTTAAGAAAATATATCTAACTCTATCTAAAGCATACTAAGTTACCCTAACGGGTCCTTAAGGTCTGTAGTGGATAGAAAGTACAAGTTAAACAGCAAAACCTTCCGCCACATAAGTATAAAATGCCGTAGTGTAAAATAAAAGTAAACAAGTATCGTGAGCTATTAGTATTGTCAAGTGTAACTTGTGCAACTTTGAAACAACGCAACTCATTACATCGAAACAAACACTTGTGACAACCTAAAACCTTTACATAAATTTATTTAAGTCGTAGGTAATATATAAAATCGAAGTCGATATGTTAGATACACATACATTTATCAAGTGTTTGCTAATGTAACGACTTGGGTGTGATTATTAACCTCATGCTTACTATAGCGGGGGGTTTGAGACTGTTGAGAACACACAGACAATAATAAAATGGTTATTAAAGTAATATTTTTTTTTAAAAGGATATTCGAGGAATCAATTATAGTATCTTTCATCTTTAAATGGAATTGTTACTGTTTGTAGTGTACATAGCAGCAGCAGTCAATTGAGGGACATCATACGCTGTGAGTACCAAGAATCTTACTTTTTCTTGAAATAAACGATTTCCGCACTGAGGAATTTCATTCTAGTGTTGTAGTATTTTTTAAAACACTCAAGTCTCCTTCCCAAAGATACTCAGACTCAAAACAAGGTAAGAAAGTCAAACTCAGAACGTTTGTGGATCACACAAATGCTTATCTTAAGCAGGTAACGCAGGGATCGAACACGCGGTACATCGCACACAGAGTCTTGGCCAGACCCCAACGTCCACCACCTAGACCCTAGTTTTAACCAGCGACACCCCAGCAAGAAGACCCCCAGTGTCGAAATCGCAGCCCGGCATCGAGTCCTGAATTCCGCGTGTTGCGTGTGGTGAGCCGGGCGACCATTAGCACCCAGTTATAACATATATCGTGTATCCATGCCGCCGACATATGTACAGACGTGTGCGAATAACTTCAGGTAACAACACGACACCGGAATGTCATGTTGTACAGATCATACAGAAGGTTAACGTTATTTGGGATGATGTTATAAAAAAAAAATGGAATCTGTTGGTATTTAGTGCAAAAGGTAGCGTAGCGTTCTCTTAAATTATATGGAATTACAAAGTTTTAAAATTTATATGTGATCTTCTATACTTTTCACCCATAAAAAATATTTTCGAAAACCATCATTTCACATACGTGTATATTGTACCTGCATTTCCTCTTGGAACTTGTCATTCTTTACGGGGATTGATAGTAGTGGTCCTTCTGTGCATACCTGTGTGGTGTCCTCATATTTGAGCGGCATACTTGTGAATTGTAATAAATGTAGGGAGGTGAGGGCGCGTGACGTCACGGCTTGTGTATTACCTGTACAGAGTGCGTGTCCCGCGGAGCATGTGTACTGATGTCAGTGTGGAGTATAGATACGCGGCGGCTGGAGACTGGTGCAGGGCGACACGGATGCAGAGACACGAGAGGTCACACACTAGTACTACCTTCAGTAGGACGGAAGACGCGGCACGAGTTTTATGGAAGGTGGACCACTGAATTTAGATGAAGCCTTTGAAGATGGTAATTATATTATTGCGTCTAAAAAAACGTACTACGTCAAAACGGCATCGATATTAACAAACTTTATTTCAACACTATGTGTTGATGGAACCTGAAGTCCGGTGTGGATAATCACCTCTTCATTGTAAAAGTACATTTATTTACACAAGTCTAAGTATCAAAGACGTATTCATCATCATCATCAGCCCTTCTGTGTCCACTGCTGGACACAGGCATCTCTTATGGCACGCTACTAAGTGAGAGCTATGCTCGGAGTTTGTCATAGGGATCGAATCTCGAAAGAAGTAATTCGTCCGATAAACGTAACGTGTACAATACCTTGATTCATTAAAACAATAACCGCATTTTCATTAAAAACTTACGCCTAATAACCCCATTCATTTGCAAGTTATAATTATTTTATTGAGTTCTATCCAGGTACTCTGCCTGCGCCCCGAGTGTAACAAGCGTGACGCTATCAATATGTATGATCGCGGATATTCCCGGAACGCGGCTATTGACGTTACATATGCATACGTCATGCTCAGCCCGTACCCAGCTCCTCACAGATATGTACTGCCTTTGAACTGCGTTCGCTGGAGCAAGGAGACACGTTTAAGTATACCTCGATACGATACAAATAGATACTCTAACGGTTCGTGAAACGTTGACAGTATAAGTTAACATGCGTCCAATAAAGCTGTGTTTTTACTATAAAATTGAACGGTGGGCGAATCCAGGTGCTATTGCGAAATGTACTTCTTGACACTCTAATTTGCATAAATGATTTTGATTTAGTATCAAAAGTTTCATTTCGCTAACTTTGACCAAATTCTAGCTAAGTTTATGTTCCATACATTATATACATATATACCATAACATCTAGTCGTACAGCAGACATATCATCACCTGTTACCTTGCTCCGTCGTTTACAAATGGAGATTCTCGGAACCAAATTCAATCACAAAACAACCTCATATTTGCTTCAGTAAATAGCTCCGAATTCGGCTAGCTCTGCACGTTAGGCGGCTTGCACACTGGCGTACGGCCGGCGACACAGCAGCGGACCGGTGACTGCGTCAGGCGACTGTTTTTGTAGTGTGCCTTACTTGACATGCACTCGTCCTGTTTGTGGATCCGTTCGTGTGTGACCGTCCTTTGAACACTTGGAGGTTAGCTCGGCTTCAGAGCCGACCTTGGCCGAAGCCAGCCGAAGCGAGCCGAGCGCCTGACTGCACACGTACTCCTGAATAATCCTGGCATTGAATAATTCAATACAGTTGATACATATTCAAGTCTCTTTTTGCATTCTCATATAAATCTTACGTGTGAATAAATTAAAAGGTGACGTGTCGCGAGGTGTTGACGCGGGCTTACATAATACATGCGCCGCGCAGACGTCGCGCGCGGCACATGACACATACTAATGACATTTGTTTAATTTCTAGAAATACAAGCGTCAGGTGAATGGTAATTTCCATAGAAGAAGTTTGTATATTTTCTCAAATTGAGTATAAGTGCTTTGTTTCAGTGATTTCAGATATAAAACTCTTCAATCCAAATTGTGTTTATTTATAATAATCCCAAAAAAAATCCTCAGTGAGGCAAGATGAGTGACAGCGTGTCTCTGTGTGTGTCTTAGTAATGTTATACTGCAGCAAGACGACCTATTATATATGTGGGAGCGTCAGGAACATTTTCCGAACAGTCTAGGTTGGCCTCCATCTTGGGCGTATGAGCGACGGGATGTTCGAAATAAAAGCGTCAATGTTATCTTGTAGATTGTATAATGTGAACTTATAACATTATGGAGTAGAATACAATAGGACGGTTGAGATGGAATATTATTTGGAGCCAATAGGTTAGTACGTGCTCGCTATTTTTATGACAACTGTCTTGACAAGCAAAACGAACGTCGTCGCACCTAGCGCCACCTACTACTCTATTCGGGGTAACCCGCTCCCTTTTATAATTTACCACTTACTCATTATAATAATAATTATGGACTATCTTAATACACATTTCCACAATCAATTAAAATCGTCTAAATAAACAAAGTATTCTCAATTAATCCGCGCGCCGTCACGGCCGTCCTGCGTCGTCACACGTCCTCGTGTGTCTCATGTGCATCGTTGTTGTCTGCAAACATTAGATAAAATGATACACTACACTCTCGTCTTGGCCTTCCTGACCAATTGGGTGACTGCTGATCACTTATCATTTCTCATAAGACACATTTTCCACAAATCTATCTTAAAAATTATAAAATCCATCTCCGAACTATACTCCAACTACAGCTATAGCTATAGATTAGCAAATATTAAACACACCGACTCACCAATGCCACATAGGCCCTTGAATGCCAACCAGGTTCGCCACCCAGGCTAGTTTGTGCCACACAGGATAGTTGTCGCCACACAGGCTAATCGTCGCCACACAGGCTAATCGTTGCCACACAGGCTGGCCACACAGGCTGGCCACACAGGCTGGCCACACAGGCTACTTGCCACACAGGCTTGCCACACAGGCTACTTGCCACACAGGCTCGCCACACAGGCTACTTGCCACACAGGCTTGCCACACAGGCTATTTGCCACACAGGCTATTTGCCACACAGGCTATTTGCCACACAGGCCAACACACAGTCCAATCGGTGCCACACAGTCCAACTGATAAATTGAATCAACTGCTAAGTAGTGATCTCCTCTAACCACACAAGTAGGACTCACTTACCCGCGCCGTCATCGGCACATTCTACTCATGAAGTATCCCAGGGACAAATTATCAAAAGTACAAGAAACCAAGAACAAAAATTCACTCAGTTAAGTTCCAAATTCAGGCTCCACACTTACGTGGATTGGGTCTTATTTGACCAACGGAAACCTCGTAGCTCAAAATTCAACATTTGTTTTCAGCCAAGAATATTTCTTTATGTTTACTTATGAAAAATATGAAATCCTAATTTTTAGGACAAAGTCATTTAAGTCCGCACGGCCACGGCCGCGTTGACTCAACCCAAAATATCGCTACGTATTGCACAGCATTGTATTACGTTAGCCTGGAAACTTGTCAGCTAAAGTCTGCTTTATTAAAGATCATTATGCATCAAAGAACAACACAGCAGTACTCACCACTCGGTCATTCGTTATCATGATTATAATAGTTGACTTTATCTTAACATCTGTATCTTCTTTACCAGAAACCTTTCATTAAGTCAGAGCTACCAAGTAACTCTACAATCTTACAGTTGCCACCAGCAACTCACTACTGGAACTAATCACGAATCTCAAAGCAGGAATCTGAGTCATACAAAGTCCGCACGCATTCCATGTGAATACTGAGTCCACCCGACTCCATGGCCTCTCCAAGACCCAATCTCAGCCAGAGTCACCATAGTCTCTTCAGTCGCCACCTCTGCCATAGTTAACACGGTCTCTGCTTCGATCCCGACCATTGACCTAAAATTCTATACTATCACCATTCTCGACCTCGTTCTTTATTTGGAACGGTACTTAGTTTTCGGACTAAAGATATAGGCACTTTGGATAAAATCTTTACTAGTGGTAACAACAGTGTTAACAGCCTTATACTCAGAACGCATAACTGCCAATGACATGTGCAATAACACCTATTATCATTCAAACAATAAGAAACTTATTATAACATATCAGTGCTTAACTTTGATTAACCCTGGGAAATGTTCATCATCACACTTATAACTTTAATCCAATCATAAGCATCAAACCAAAATGACCTCCCTCCGGGCATGATCATGCAACCTCCTTAGGTAACGATCACAACGGGTAACCTCTATCCAGTCACTACCACACGTAACTTCCATCCGGTTACAAACACAACACCCACTACTAGAGAACCTCACTTTCTCAAACCTTGATCAAAATAACATTAAACTTGGTTCTTTCAATTTGACACTTTATTTGTCCTATACATAGCCCCTTTTGTAAATCAATAACTTTAAAATCTTAAATAACCAACTTCTTAACGAAACTGCCATCAACTCATACTGATAAATATGCCGCTCCTTATCAAAAATAAATTGTAATCGACCCACCGTTGTGTTAGTGATCCTAAGGAAAGCTTGACCATAAGCACCCAGTTCAAATTAACTCGATACTCGCTGGAGCTCACACAGCGCAACACGATCAGATCACTCTCCGCACTTCGCACCAGTTTCCCTCGATGACTTTAAGGTACAGACATAGCGGTCGACATAGGTCGCTCCTCCTCCGCAAATAACTGTCTCTTTGAATCGACATTATAAGACGACAAGCTGTAATAAGAGCAATAATTAGTTGTCAATATTGGCACCATACAAAAATCAAACTCAAGACATTTTGCTTAAACTTCCGATACCTCGCCTAATGGCTACAATCGTTATACTTACTCACTTCTTTTTTTCAAACACAAGACATACAACTGACTTGACCACATACAATTGACTCGAAGTGATGATGCTACATTCCATATGTTTCCATGTGACAAATTCACTTACGTGCGTTGCTTTTCTTTATTAACTTAGTACAATAACCATCAAACCTTTAAACGTCTTGCCGAATTTCAATTTAGTACGCATTGTAAGACAGCAACGTAGTATATAGTTGGCCAATTTTCATTTTCAAATCTAGATTTCAAACCAAATCAATCCGCTTTCTTCCAAATGCTTGATCTGTCAACCTGCTTTTTCTCGTACAAACTGCTTTATCGTCGATACCGATTTCAGAACAACCTCACTTCTGTCTTCTAGAAGCTTATACAGGAACTTGATTGTTTTCTTTATACGGTTGCGGCACTCATTCGATACGTAATCCTGCTTGCCACAACTATAGGCCTTTGGAACGTCTTCTACTCGTGACTTCATTGCCACTATCGGCGAAATGGTATACTCATACATAGTAGGCTTTGTTTTCTAAAAGTAAGCGCGACGAGTTCTTGTTGCAGTCTACTGCGACTTTTAATATCTGTGGTAAATGCAATTCTGTACAATCGTGGTTCTATCATCGCTGCGTGCGCCAATGTAAAAGCAATAGCAGTCTTCTCCACTGACAAGAACTTCATCCGTGCGGTTCAGGTGCTCATAACTCATATCAATCATCGACTTCTATTGAGTAATCGCCATAAATTTGCAGCTGGGGTTTTTCAATTGATCAAATGTTGCCAAAACACGTCTTCAATTCAGGCATGCTATTCCAGGAAACGGTCTATATTATCTTCACCAAATGTATTTCGTAGTTGCATTGCAAAAAGATATTTCCAACAATCGCAATAATTTTCTGAGGACATATTTTCATGCTGACCTGTATTTATCTTTTACGATGCGTCGCTGGTAATCCCACTTCTGATGTGGGAGCGTCAGGAACATTTTCCGAACAGTCTAGGTTGGCCTCCATCTTGGGCGTATGAGCGACGGGATGTTCGAAATAAAAGCGTCAATGTTATCTTGTAGATTGTATAATGTGAACTTATAACATTATGGAGTAGAATACAATAGGACGGTTGAGATGGAATATTATTTGGAGCCAATAGGTTAGTACGTGCTCGCTATTTTTATGACAACTGTCTTGACAAGCAAAACGAACGTCGTCGCACCTAGCGCCACCTACTACTCTATTCGGGGTAACCCGCTCCCTTTTATAATTTACCACTTACTCATTATAATAATAATTATGGACTATCTTAATACACATTTCCACAATCAATTAAAATCGTCTAAATAAACAAAGTATTCTCAATTAATCCGCGCGCCGTCATATAGATACCAATACCATGTCACAACGCTATCCAGTTCCACTCGCTATTGTGGTGGCACCGGCCCGGGCTCGGCTCACAGACATGCAGGCTCTACGGCAGACAGTCAACATACGCAGACTGCAATGAGACACTAGTTTAGATAATCGTGATAGCTACAATTATTAGATTGTTACTGAGAAGTGGACACAGTTAAAAAAAAATGTCTGGTTTGATTCACTTCCCGGTTTAGCTGAAATTTTGACAACCTAATGTTTATTATATGGCCATGTAACATTACGAAATGATCTATAGCTGATCGGATGCTGATGTTAATAGGAGGTCCGAAGGTAACAGGAGTAAAGAGGTCAGATAGTCAGTTGCTCCTTGTAAAACACTAGTGCTTATCAGCATCCCGTTAGACTAAAAACCGACCCTAACATAGTTTGGAAAAGGCTTAATATGCTCATGATGATGAGCTTGTATTAACGTGAGAATTGAGTGTGACTACTCTTATGGTCACAGAGACAGTATCGAGTATAGTATTCGCGCTCGCAGTAGGCAATCAATCAGTAAACAAAACATTTGCCCAATCACGGCTGTATAAATCTGGTCCTGAAACAGTCCATTGCACATTGGTACATTTCAATCGCGGTGTAATCTGCGCCGAGCGGTGTAACATGCTCCGATGTTTATCAACAAATGGCGGACATTTGGCGCGCGCGGGCCGCTGCACTACGCTAGTGATGCGACACGCCGCACCGGCGCCGATATCGACGTCTCACAATGGCCGCTCGAGAGACATCTATCGGTTAATTGGCGACGATTTGTCGAGTAACGGATAGCCGGGCTCTATTGTCTGTTGTTTTGTCGTCAAATGCCTAATTGTGCAATGTATCGTGCCGTGTGGCTTGCAGTTCCATTGTACGGACTCTTTGTCTGAGGGATGGGATTGTTTCACTGGATGTGTTTTTTGTTTTGTTGCTGCTATCTAATGTCGATAGTCCGTAGTGAATGTCATGTGTGCTGTGTTTGACAAGACATGTCATTGTTACTCTGTTATACTTTTTCATTTTATTATCTGTACGGGCACTATAGTTATTTGCGTAAAGGTTATATTACGCAGCATAGTCAAGAAGGACGAAGTGAAGCATAATCAATCTTGCAACAATTCTCTTTAGCCAAAGTGGCTTTAAGTTCTTTCATTAAAAAGTCTTAGAGGAAAAATAGTTAAATAATATTTTATTTGTAAACAAAATATACCCACAGCGACAACACTAGCCCTCAAAAATAATCAGCGGCGCGTCGACGATGCACCGCCGAGAGGTCAATATTACCGGCGTATACAGCCGGCGGCGCAGGTCGCGCGCCTCGCCGCCCGGCCTGGTCGCCGGCCGTGCGCGCCCTGTGCGGCTTGCTGCACGCGTGACGTCACTGCTAATGTGTGTCGCGCTCTAGCCTCGGAAATTGGTGCTGTATGTGAGGCCAGTAGTGTTGACGTTATATGGTTGGCTATGGAGAATAATATTAGAGATTTTACAATTTTAATACATTAATATGTTGCGACTGCAGACGCTGCACTGCAACTGCTGGGCATAGGTCTCTGTCCATGTAGGGAAATTGGAATTTTCGATTAATTCATACGCGATCACATATTTCAGGTTACCTCAAGACTTACCTTTCAATTAACAACTTAAACCTTAACCCTCACACAAATCCATACATAGAACCGCAGACCCACTACGACAATAAAATTGATCTATATCATATAGTGCAGATTCAAAATTAACTTTAAAGTAATTCATCAATACCAACGTACTAAAAGATTAGACGGTCGCAGTTCATTGTAACATTATGAACGACGCAGAGCTGCCAAACTGATCTGATTGGCGTGTGACGGCTAATAACTATCACTACTTGAGGTGTTACACATGCCCGACACGCGCCGATGCGGTTACAACACGCGTGTCATACGTCACGCCGGGCGGGACAGCGGGACAGCGGGACCTATCACACGTCTTGCCGGGATTAGCGACCACGCTATAGACGTAGTTTCGCAGTGCCTCATAAAGTTCAGTTGTCAATCTCTTTTTTTTGCTACAAAAAATTTACTGCTTTCTTCTGTTCTCTCGCGCTTGCAATAGAGGAAAGTGAAACATTTTTTTTCTTCCCCCCTCTTTTTACTACTTCTGATTAATTTCGTTTAGGAATCCGAGGCAGTAATTTTTTTCTCTCGGGACACACCGAGCTTAACTGTTTCGGTTGTTTTCGTTGGTTTCATTTTAGATCCCTGCTTACAGGAGTTGCAATGACGGGTATGTGTGGCGAACAAGACAAGTTCGTCACTGATTCAAATATAACCTGTATAGTGTATAAATTTTATAAATGGTATGTGAGAAGCTGAGTGAGAAATTGCATGGTTTTCAACTGTTGTTGAGATATTTTGTCCATTACCTATGCAAGGGCAGTAGTGTGGCCTGAGATGCTACTACTACGTCTTTAGGTAATATTATCTGGTTGTGGAAGCGTGACAATACACGGCGTAGAGCGGCATCTCCCTTTCACACCCGCAATAATATTACTCTAAGACAGGTCCTTAAGCGCTGGTGAACTTGAGTGAAACTTGTAGCATAGAGGACCAAGACAATAGCGAATATTTAAAGAATACAACAATCAAATATAACTGAAATCTATTCAATAAAAATAAAACGAGAATAACAAAACACTATTCACACACGCGGCAAACAAAACAAAAACAACTCAAGTATTTATAATAAAGTGCCTATTATTATGCATGATTAGCACGACCAGGGCCACGATTCTGCTATTTACAATGGCCGACATATGGCCATACATTACTGACCACTATTCTCATACATTTTGCCGAAATAATAACTGGAAGTTAATTGTATTGACCTTGAGTGTGACCTCTCGTACTAAATTTCCAATTATTCTGTAGAAAAATTCTTAAGGGAATACGAAAATTGATATTTTAAGCCAAATTTCATTAATTCATCGGCCATTGTAAAATAAGAGTTGGGGCCCAGGTCTCCAGCATCTCGCGATGGCTACTACTGACTGTGTTGATGCGTGCTGCGGGCAGCTGAGGCCAGAGACATCTTACTTTATAACAAGCGTAAGCATTGAACAAATCGTTTGAACATATTGAATTGACAAAACAAAATCTCTTAAAAAACTAACTAAAAATATTGTTATTTAAATGCATTTGAATAATAGAATATTTGACAAAAAATATATAATTAGTCCGTTAGCCATGTTTCCCAAAAATAACGTATTTTTTATTTTTCTGTTAAATAAAAAATGAGAGGAATACAGTGGTATTAAATCTCGTGTGACGTCACTTACCAGTACGTTGTTTACTAGCATGTGATGTTACAAGCCTCCACTGCCAAACATTTCCTAACCATAAATGATGCGAAAAACGAATTCAATATTTTTGGAAAACTTGTCCGGCGATCTACTCAGAGGTATTTTTAGTCAAATACCCTATTGTATCAGAGGACTGTTGCATGCCTCCCGTTCAGGAGTCAGCCTGCGTGGTGTAGATCCTGTTGAGTTTGTTGATGTCGTAGCCGGGGCGGCGCGGCGGGGGCGGCAGGTCGCGCGGCCCGCCCGCCCCGCGCACGCTCTGCCTCCGCCCGTACTCGATGTCGCGCTGCAGCAGCTCGTACAGGTGCCGGATGCGCGGGTGCACCGACACCTTCAGCGCCTTCATGTGAGCCAGCACGTTACGCATCTGTTTACAATGGGATGGAGGCTGTAGTTATTGAAGTTCACTATGTCAGACGGTCGAGATGAAAGTTGTAGATAGATTATGTAAAATGACGATACGTACTCGTAGTAATTGAAAAAAAAAAGTTTAGACTTATATAGACTGAAAATTCGTACACTGGATATCGTATTTTCAAACTTATAGAGATGACTAATAGACAAGTAATTCACGAGAATATACACAATGCAACCCTCATCATTTCAGATGACGAACACCTCCACTGCACATCTCTTCATCTCTAATTTTTTCGTCATCTTCACTTAATCGTCGGTCCTCCTTACCTAAGCTTACATTACATATAGTTTTTGTTACCGGTATGGGATGCCACGTCTCTACGTAGACCAGCGCTGTACTCACATGGTTGGCGAGGATCTCGTTGGGTCGCAGGAGGTTCTCGTGGTCGAGCCGCGACACAGGCTCGCTCGCTCGCGCCTGCGACGACGTCTATCACAGATTTAATAATAAGCTACATCGCAATGTTCTTCTTGGCATTTTATATTCCATAATTTTCTCAGAATAGTTACTTTATAGTACTGATGGATAATCTTGGTCAATTAGCGGCATTCGCAATTTATATGAATACTGCAAATATTTAGGTGTTAGTAAAAAGGAAAACAAGTAATTTAGCTTTTTTTTTTAATCAATGGACACCAAATACTTTCACAAAATAGTAAAATTTACTCCAAACGGTTGAGTAAAGGTGCTACTAATGGTTGCTGCTAATGAGTTAAAAAGACTTGATAATTAATTACTATAATAAACAAATGCTACTCACAGCGCCCAGCACCAGGAGAGAAGCGATCACGAGAGTCCACATGTCTGCAGCGAGCGAGCAAAGCACTGGAAGTGTGGGGTGGTGACACCACCACACACATAAATACCACTCGACACCACCACTCGACCCACGCGGCGCGTCCTGCACAATGGACAGACCACTATTGTATGACTATTCAACTGTGTTTTTCATGGAAAATGCAGATTTGTATGGGTGAGGTAATCGTTTGTTCAACAGCTGACCCGACGTTCATTGAAATGTTCTTAATTAGGCAGTTGAAGATGAACCTGTTGGGTTGGTTCACAGTACGACGCAAGTCAGAGGTTACACTGTCAATAGCTAAATTGAACTCGTAGTTGGTGCCTTGTGTCCTACTCTGTAGGAGTTAAGAGTTTTTGCCTTTGTTATGGTAAAACAATCGTGATTTCCGTTATGGTATAAATAAAGGTGTGTGTGTGACATGGAAGTGGTTTTTTACATGACTTTTTTAAACTTATTTCATCCTTGTAGGTTTCGCGGTGGCTTCAACAACAAGACACCCAGACTCAGAACAAGCACTTGCGAATCACACAAACGTTTGTGCTATGCGGGGATCGAACCCGTGACAAGTCACGCGCACGGCTGTGCGTGCGTATTTTCTTTCTACTTTCGTACGAACGAACGTACTTACATTCTATTTGAACTATGGACTTGAATAAGTGGGACGTTGCATGTAGTTTTCTATGTTTATTCCTTTTCTACATTAAGTCGGACAAATGTGACCTAACATACTTTCTCTACAGAACATTCCAGATAGAAACAGTCGTATGTAAGCATGAGGGTTAGCCTCCCGCAGTGGCTGGGCGCCTGGTAGCTGGTACACCGCGCGCAGATCAGATCGCAACAAGCAAGGACGAGTGTATTAGCTGTATCGAGGAGCACATCTATCTCATTACTGGAGATACGGATCGCGGCTCCCCCACGCTACAGTGAAGGTCAGAAGGTTCACTGTTCACGATGTAATTAATGTGGGCTTCGGAGTCTTATGAACTTCAAGTGAACCTGGTCTTAATTGTTATTTTTTGTCTGCTTGTATTGCTATTTACATTGGTTAAGGTCACCATGCCAAGCTCACTGGGTTCGACGTGTCGCGGGTTCATTGTTCGTTTGTGTCTTACTCAGGTGTGTTTTGAGCCTGGCTGTTAAGTGCATACATAAGTGTTAAATTTTTGTGAAGCAAAAGGATATAACAGCTTAGTGCTGAAACTATTCTAAAAACGACTTTCGTTTCCATTTTGGTCGATGTGGCTGTTGTGTAGAGAAAGAAGAAAGTCTCTATTCTTGATATAGAAATTTAAAATCTTAGACCTTTTGAATACTACTAGTTTCAGATACTCAAATGACCATTCCTCAGACAACTAGGTGTATGATCAATTCTTTTAAGAGTGGTCTATTAGATTTTAGTAAGGTTAAACCTTCTGTGAAAGTAAGTGACAGTACTCTAGCGAGGCCGTACCTCAGCGCGTGGGGCTCGGGGCAGCGGATCCGGTCCTAACTCAGCCGCGGGCTCCGGCGCCGCGCGCGTATCGCGATGGCCGCCATCTTGTGCGATAGCGCCGCGATACGCCGCCAGGGGGCGCACTGTCGCTGGACACGGTACCAGATATGTATAAACACTGATTTACTTTTATTTTACGAAATATGTCCTAATGTTTTTTCTATAAAAAGACAGAATTCATCGAACGTTAGAATATATTCTGTGATTAAAAAGAAAGTCAGTTTCTTTTTTCGGTGTTAAATATATATAGAGTTATCTATTACATATTTAATATAACTGTGTTAAAATGTTCTAAAATCTAATTTTACCATACTTCATTAAGTGTAATTAATTATCAACCCACATGAAATAGGCGAAGGTTTTTATCTTTAACCACTATTATCGTTCTCTTTGTATTGTTAATTTACGATTTGGTGATGATACGTTTCTTAAAGCACCACTATAATTAAGTTTAGAATAGAAGGCGTTGTACCCATGATAATTATTGCATGTACTACATAATGAAGTACATGTATATCTCCAATTAGAATACAAAGTATCGTTTAACCCAGTGTTGGCTGGTGTTAGCAGCCCCGATACATAGTAATCAGAGTGTCTGTGGCGCGAGGCATTAGCGCGCGATACACATCGCGCCGCCATCGGTGAGCTATGACCCACATGCTTCTATAAAACTATCTTTAAATGAGTGCCTTTTGTATATAAGATAATCGATGCTATACCTGACACTTTAGAAATTAGATATATTTGTATCGCAAGCAATTCACACTCAGGCTCAGAACAAGCATTTGTTGATCACTCGCAAAGAGGGTTTGACCTGGTGACCTACACCACTGTGCTATCGGTGCAGTGCCTAGTTAGTTGCATACATATCACAGAAGTGGACAGCTTTCAGCAGCCACCTATATAAAGGATCGAGTTTGGTCATCATACAGCGCAGGATGATGTCAGGGCTAGTCCGCAAGCGGCGCACCAGGAAGCCATCGGCGAATAAAAGCAATCGACATGAACTGCCGCAAACATCCCTGTCGCACTACAATTCTAGAAATAATATCTTATTTCCAGTATTAATATAAAACAATGTCATATTGAGTTTATTCCGAAAAGATATTTATAACTTAGTGATAATAAATTAAGAAATAACCGCCACGCAGTGACAGAACTCTCGCCCAAATGTAGATTGTGTTTCAACTCTACATTCTAGTTCAGCTTCGGCTAGTTGAGCAAACATTATTGCACGGACTGCAAACGTGAATTATATTTCAAAGTCATGTCTAGATTCGAACCTGGAACTTTGTGTAAACTATGGTACAACAACCTGCATGTCTTCCGCCTCGTTGTTTGTTAAAGAAATGTTCCATATAAATGTGTAGCTCTACGGCATTGTAACCTTTATTATGTAATGTGATAATTGTAGTACATACTATGTTTCTCTCTTGTGTGTGATAGATACTCTAGGTATCATAGGTATTCTATAATATACATATAGAGGGTAAATTACTTATATTCGTAATGGATATCGTTAAACAATATCTTAACTTAAAGGCAAGAATAAGAAATTAGGAAACAAAAGTAAAAACTCGAATAAGAATCGTGACTGTGTAAATAAAAGTTTTCATTTTTTCTTAATAACGGAAGCATTTTTAAATTCTACAGGTAAAATTCTTAACTCTATACAACCCACAAAAACTTAAAACAAGCGAATATCAATTGAATCGAACCATATCTGCACAAAGCTCAATTCCAATTTACTCCAATACCGTTAGCTTTCGATTCCAATCTTAATTCAGTGGGACACAATGTAAAAACGTCCGCCTCCAGTGCGCGGCGCGACTCGCGACAACCGCAACACAAACACATTACCAACCCATTCCGCGGGATCTCGATAGAGCGATTCAAAACGCCCGTCACGCTCCCAAATCGCGCGACTATCCCGCTGTATACAACATCCATTGCCCCCTACATACCGCACTGACAGACCTGTGTAGTACCCGCGCCGCAACTGATAGCATATAATGAGCTCGTCAAAGATGCCGCGCACATTGGCGTCGGAAGAAAGCCGCGAATTTGCCACCACTCTCCGCTTTACATGTAAACTAGTTCTGCTGAATACATTCAGCTGTTTACTGATTGAATTCCTTGTTCCGTTTTATTAAGTCTTGTTTTAATTTACGTCCAAATCAATACCGAGATGCAATAGGGATGGTAACTTCAACATTTTTATTTTATTTCTACTGTCTTTTTTTTGATTTAGAAAAAGGAAAGTAACGAAAAAGTACTGTTCTGATCCTCTGTTGACATTAAATTGTTTCTCTTTTTCACTTAACTATAACTGTTTAACAAATCGCATAGTCGCATTAACAAAGCGTTGAAAGGGAAAGGATTTTCAATTCAGTCAACTCGAAAAACCCAAATAAATCAATAAAGTAATTAAGTGTGTGTGAAACAATCCAACGTATCATTATTATAACATTAGTGACGGTGTATCACTGAGCCGCGCGTCTCTCCTGGGAGGTCCCGCGGTGGTCCGGGTTCAGTCCCGGTACGGCCCCACTGCGGTAAATATGTAGAGCTGACCGGAGAGCATTAGTACCCGTAAGTTATTTGTTACCTCAGAGTGTTCACGTAAATGTCATATTTTGTACTAGTTAGGTTATGTATGGGAAGGGTTCTGGACTTTAAAGAGTTTTTAATGTATTTTTGCTCACTTTGTTATGGTATTTATTGTTTTAGGAGTTTATATTAACAGGCTCCGGCCTAGTTTAGTCACCAGTCTCTACTTACTAATATCTACAAATAAAACTTTCCCACAATTGTAATGTTTGTTAACATAAATAGTTTTTGGCTTGGTTTAGTGTAAGTTTGTATTTGTGATTGAATATGAACACATTTTTTTAATTATTCTTCAATAAAAATGCAGAACACTTTAGGCTGGTACAATATGAGAATTTTTCAGTCTTTTTCTATGCCTAAACTTGTGTATTTTTTGTCAAAAAGTGGGTTGCGTATTTCGCTGTGATCACCGCGTGATAAGGGTCCCTGGCAATTGAAGTGTTTATTGGGCAACAACGTTAGTGAGATATAACGCGACTTCACATAAATTACTTAAGTCTAAGTTAAACGAAACTCCTCTATATAGCCGTGTGATACGGAGGATCTTATAAAATATGCATTCTAACACCATCTTTTTGTAAAGAAGCAAATTAATTATCTTTCACAAATTAAGCAATACTTTATTGGTTCGGCCCATGGATGACATAACGAGTTGCTCCGCGTTTCGGAAAGCGTGTTATATTGCTATCGGCTGATGTAAATACATCTTTAACAACGGTTACCGGTCAGAAGCTAGAAAGTCTGTCAATCATTGTTATCAAGAGATATCGCATTGCCCAGATAACTGGGTTGATTAGGTTAGATAGGCAGTCGCTCCTTGTAAAACACTGGTACTTAGCTGCATCCGATTCGACTGGAAGACGACCCTAACATAGTTGGGGAAGGCTAGGATGATGATATGCAAGGGAATTTCAACTTATCAGGTGTGAATATCGAAATCGTTTTAGAAGGCTCTCAACAATAGGCACTATGACGTAACTACAGCTCCACTATAATAGTGGTATTGAGTAGTAGTGTGGCGTGTGAACTCTACATAAGAGGCGCGCTATCGCACGATCGCGCCGATGTCTGGATAATTACCTATTTAACTTGTCCGGTGCTACTATCTAGCCCAAGTATCTATTAAGATATCTGCACGCTTATATGAGCTCTGAAGTTAGAACTGATGCTATTGTAAAAGCACATTGAATACATCGGACTACACGACGTAGAGTCGCGTATTGCCTTAAAAATATCATAGGCTTTACTTTTTGAAGTTGTTCCCTCTACATTGGTATGTGGAACAGTTTCGTAGCCACTGAAGAATACCTTCTGAATGCATATCAAGTTGAGCAATAAAAGGTGAATGAGTAAATCCACCAGAATTGTGTTAAAAAAGCGTGTGCGATAAGTAACGTAGGTGTACCCGTAGCAACTCGTAGCACCGTAGCTGCCTACGAACTGCGTAGCAACATTAAGTCTACCAACGCTCGCTCAGTATAATAAGCTTAAGTAACATCTTCATAATTTATTAATTAGTGAAATCTAATTAGTGTTTCCGTAATGTAATATATTGTGTAGAGATTAAGGTGTGATGACAGATGTTACTCACACGTGGAGGTAACCTAAACCGAAATTGATATTTTCTGTTGTTTTCTTATTATTTATTAGACAATTTTGTTCATAAAGTATTTGGCATCTTCTTTGTTTATTAATAGGTTTGGGAGTTTAGGGTCGCAATTATTTTAGTAATTTATTAAAATTTGTTTGTCTGCTGAGAGACATTTTTTTGTGAAATTTGCTCTTATTTACTATGTTTTATTTATGTTCTATGTTTACACTTTTGTACGTATATGTTTTTTTATCGATGTGAGTAATTATAATTAATTGTATATGTTAAGAGATAGTTCAAATGAAAGACGTTCGGTCTTACGACACATTGATCTTGGTGATCATTGAATTATGTACCTATACTATACCGATCGAAATATGTAGCAATATCAATAAACACACATTGAACAGCTCCGCGCCTCCTTAACACTACCAAGGCTACACGTGTCCCCCCTCCAACACCACGACACAATGTTAACAGCTGACTAAACTAACAAACGCTAACCTCAGTTGTTTGTCATAAATCATCGGCACGCGATAATGATGTTAGGCTGTTTACAGACGACGTGTAGAGTGACGCGCGCCGCGTAATGACGGCGCGAGCAAACACGTGCGGTGTGTGCGCGCCCTAACGCACCTGACGCACCTGACGCACCTGCCCGCCGACACCTTAGCAATGAGTATTGATTGTTTAACTTGTGTTTAGTTATTTGTTACAATTAGTAAAACCAAGTTTAGGTAAGTAGACACCAGTGTGAGGTCGCTTACATCAACTCGTGAGGTATTACATGCTGTCGATTTCGATTCCTGTATATTTGTTTAAATTACAATGTTCTCAGTATGTTTTGATTGAAACAAATAAATAAAAAAGTATTTAACATCCTTTCCTTTTGTGTGAAATATGATTAAATCGACATCTCATCATATTATCCGCGTCGTAAGGCAGGTAAAAGATTTGCTATAAAATAATATTGCGACCCAAAAACTATCATATATGTTATAAGCTATCCTGTCTTTCAAGCTGCATCAAACTGCATGTACGGTTTATTAAGTTTAGCTTCAAAATAATGTTTATTTTATTTATCAATAGTCTTACATGATACAAGTTTCCACTGGTATGTACCGTCGGTCAACAATATCACAATACGTAGAGCCAGTGTCGAGGTCTGGACATGCATCGTGCATGCTCGCATGCATCGCCGGGACCAAGACTTGTTGCGACTCTGAATGACAACAAAGACATATTGATGTCTGCAGGACCGACAAGCAACACAGTACAGGGATAAGTCAGAAAAACTATTTTGAAATAAGCTTCGTGTTAAATAAAAAATACCTAAAATGAGTTTAGAAAGAAATTCTTAAACATAAACAAATTAAATCGATAATAATAGAAAAATCAAACTCGGTCAAGTATATGATCTAGATAAAGATAATATAAACCGTTATTATAACAGATTCTATATTCAACAAGCCCATTCAAATTGACTTATAACGTTAATCGCGAGGAAAAATACCGATTATGAATAGTCACCATTAAATAAACTCATAAATATATCCAAAAATATCAATCCTTCTGTGTATGTCTATGTGTTGGTCCATTGACAGTCGGTGTGTATGTCACGCCATTCATCTGTGTCCGGCACGCACACACGCACACACGCACGGCACACACGCGCACACCACCTGTCTTGGAGCCGCTCCTGATATACACACGTCATGTTGTCGTTGTCCGTCTGTCAGTTCTTGTCTCAAATGCAGATCAAACTACATAATACATGCTATTCATGGTTAGGAAGTGTTTAGTAGTAGTCTGGTAGTAATAGTAGTAGTAGTAATATGGGAAACAACAAATTACAATTAACGGTAAAAATAAATACATAAGCCTTGTTTTTTTTAATATCGTTTGTATTTAATTTAGGTGCGCTGGAAAAAGACTAGCCAAAAGAAGTTATAATCATATGTTTTCGCTTCCGATTATTACATTGAATGGTGAAGTTGGTTTCCATTAGTCTTTGAAGTGTAAGTACATGAGTGTATCAATTCAGCCTATCGATTTCCTCTGCTGGACATAGGCCTCCCTCAAGTTGAGTCACTACGACCGGTCCTAAGCCTTTCGCATTTGGTCTGAGTTAGTTAAACTATCATTCAAGTGTATGAGTACTAAATATTGGAAACCTAAGCATGGCTGGTTAACATAAACCAAGCCAATAATTTTATAATCCAATTACCAGGACAAAACTCTTTTTATGAATAGCCTTATCCTATAACACAAAAAGTATAAATTAATATACACCACACGGTACGAATATAATAATAGTATTATAATATTATATTCTGCGTATTTCTCATTCGACCGGTTAACCAATGATACTTGACGTCAGAAGCAGCGATAATTACTTATGTAATAATTACTGCGCCATGTTAATATACACGCACAGTGACGTCACACTATCAGCTGGCGAGGTGAGATAGCGCGGCTCGTAAGTCACAGGTGACCTGTCTTCAGCGTCTGTGATAGGTAGTCAGTGCAGCAGTCAATGACGTCATGTGCTTAGCACGGCAGTTACGAGTTCAACTTTATAAAGAATCACGTTCTTAAGTTCGTTCAGTTCTCTTCGGAAAGGCCCAGACTAAATGAAGGATGCAACTATCTCCAGAACTTGATTGATTTTATATGCCTGAAATAATAACATATTTTGGCGTATTGTAAATTAACAAATCATATATTAGCGTTCGTTAAACATTAACTTCTGTAACAACATGAGGCCTTTTATATATGTGATCTTACTTACTGCAGGTTACCCAACAAGATCTTACATCTACTATCAGTAGTCATTATTTATATTTTCATAGCGAAATAATATCGATCGCACCTGTACTAAATAAACTATTAAACCGTTTGAGAAATATCCAAACTCCATCTCAACTCAGCCCTGAATACTAACTGCCTCCGTAAATGTTAATAACTGTCCCGATAGCAGTAAAAACCGGTGAATACCGGTTCAACTCACATTAACCGTTTATGACGCGCCGCGGCTCCGCTCGCGACACTCGTAATTTATAGCTCTGCTTGAAGACTGTTTTAATGAGGCATTGTATTGGTGTATCTGTATAATATTATTCATGTGAGCGCTCTAGATAACACTAAGATACAATACTTATTGAAAAAGGGGAGATCATTAAGAATTAAATTTAAACTGATTCCTAAAAGGCTAAAAGGTCTAAAAGGCTTCCTAATAAAACAAAAAGCTTTCTTATAACTCCGCTCATGTCGCTTTAATCGTATTCGATAAATACAATGAACCCGCCACCTACGTCACGACGTACCCGATACACACGACCTGCATAATGCATGTCGACAACTTCAAACTCCTAGTTAGCGCAGAGTTCGAACCGACGACGGTTAATAACAACTTTGATTCTTACCTACTTTGAGTAGAGTCGGTAATTATGATTGACACCGATACATGATACTGCAAGCTTTAAATGTAGAATGTTCAGTTATTTGTTATAGATTATATTTTACTCAAGGTTTTTTTAAGGATAATGCAACCAATGACAAAAAAAAATAGGCAGAAGGAAAGAGCAAATTGGAACTAAAACAAGAGGAGTTATTTGCTTGCCAACTGTACAAGGAAACTAGAAGTAAACGAGAGAAACCACCGCGCTTAGCTACTTTAAAAATAAACTACATAATAATATCTGATTAAAAAGTTCTATGACTAACTACACCGCCGTTACCTCGTCATACAACACAAGCGTTACCAAACTGTAATCAATAGTTATGTAGTTACCAAACTTATTAACTCTCCACTTGAAGACAACAAACAAGAAAATCTTGTAACAATAGTTGGCTCACTGTTGCTACGCTTTCGCTACGCCTTTGCTACGCCGCCTTGTTTCCTAAGAGGCTCGCCTCGATAATCGAAGTCCGTACTTCGGAAGTAGTGTTAAGTCTCAACTCTCAGTTAGTTGAGATGCAGTTCGCTAACTATGTGGTTACATGACACGCGTAGCTGAGCGATCGACTCGCTACGGGACCTAGGTGCTACGATGTACCGTAGCGGTGCAGTATTAGTTACGAATTCGCGTAGTGCTACGACTTCTGTTGTATGGTGTACTGTAGTTTTATTTCGAACTCAACACTTGTTTTAATTGTGTGAAGTAAATTGTCGATATTCAAATTCTAATATATAAGTTAACTTCTCGACGTATTATATTATAATTTAAAGAGTAACGTCTAGACGCATTAAATCAATACTAAAGTTTATCGAGTGCTCGTATAAAATATCATTGAGGATATTATACGAGTATTGCTTCTCGATAGCACTTCAAATGTTTACAGTGATGACGTTGCTTTGTTTTACTTGCACGATGTCGTAGCCGTATTGCTACGCCGTAGAACATTGTTTGGGAGCTTGATGGAATATGAACTTTTTTTTGCATCGTTAATCATAAATTGTATATTTCGAATCTTTTTGATTATTAGGTAAATCAAGTAACGTTGTCTGTAATAGGTACCAATTTGCTAATAATTAGGTTTTCAAGCATTAAGGCTTTGTCTAACAATCACCTATTGGAAAGAGTTAATATTGATTGACGGATGTAAGTTAGGCGGCGGTTGCGAGAGCTGTAGCGAGCGCCTCATACAAGGCTCGTTAGCGCTAATTTTGTCTGTTTGCCGAGGCTGTGCTGAAAGCAGTCGAAAATAATAGTTTAATGGAGATGTAATAGGCCGGTTGTTCACAAATCACTTGAGCCTTTTGTTCTTTTGTCGAACAAGGATATAAAAGATAATTTACACTTGAAATTAACTTTGTTTGTGAAAGGCGATTGGGACGTATTTCATTCACGCAAGAAACCTTTTGCTATACGAAAACATAAACTTGTCTATAACATCACTGATTGCTGGATACTTCTAAATGTTAGAGACAAAATCGACCCATATTACCTATATTGCTGTTCTGTAATTGGTGATCATTACTTCAATAGTTGCAAAACTCAAAAATGCAAATGACACACGGTGAAACAAATGAGCACACATAGAGTGGCACTCGCAGTCGCCAATTAATCTGCACGATATTGTTCACAATAGCCTCCCGGCATTGTTGTCTCGGCTCTCGGCTCTCGGCTCTCGGCTGCCGGCTGTCGGCCTCGGCTTCCGCAGACAGACGTACGATCACTTCAGACAAGCTTTGTTCACATTGATTTGATTAGTTAGGGTTACAGCTTATTGTTTATCCAACGGATATTGCAATAGGGGAGCGGTGAAGGAGCAAACCCGTAGCGTGACGTGTAGCTACGAATCCAAAGTGATATTGTACATGCGAGATACTAAGTCTTTCCACCTCAACTTCTTAGCAAGTCTCTTTGTTGAGTTCGAAGACAGCACGTTGAAAAATAGCAAGATACACAGGTATCAATCAAAATTGAAGCTGTGTTCGTTGAATAAACACGCTAGACACTAAATGTGGTGTTTAGTTTACTTACAATAAAAAATCATATCTTGAATTAAATAAATAAAACCTAAATTTAAATTGCTTTCTCAGGGCCTTTAGAATTGAATATTAATTTCATGCAGGTTCCCAAACCTACATGAGATCTTTAGGCAGGACAGATTTTAATTTGAAAACGTAACGGCGCATACCTCTGTACGCAACAGCCTGCCTTCAAGAGTTTTACTACCTTATAGCATGTTTTCATATGACCAATATGATCACTCTTCCATATCATCATACCATACCTACCTATAAGTAGTTTATGATGTAAGGCTATAGTTTACGGCGGCCGTCCTGAGTTATGCTGAGAATGCGGCGCGCTGCAGGTGCGGCGGCGGCGGCACCGCAACCATACACACCGGCTATGCCGATACCGATCGGGAATTTCACGAGAAATACTTATAAAATTTATATCGCTTCAAGGAATTGAACTTGTTTGAATTATTATGTTGCTCCTTATGACAGAAGTGCGCCAGTATTCATCAACATCTTAATGACTATTAAATATGTTTGAAATAGTTGAATCGGTTGCTTTTTGTAAAAGCGAATAGGAAATAAAAATTAAAATGACTCTTTTTCAAAAGACTCTGAGGGAAATTCCTCGAGTCGGTTCTAAACGATGAAGATTGACAATAATGTTTGTTTAAAAAAAGGTAAACGAGACCTCTATTCTCGTCTATTAAAGTATTCCGTGAGAATTCTCCTTCTTCCGATACAATATGTATAATTGTGATAGTTTCCAGTAAGGCCAGTTCTGAAACATAATAAAATTCCTTTGATTTACGAAAATCCTGAAAATTATTCACTTCAGCAATATTATATACACAAAGAGCGCACAGATTTATGAAACGCGGGCTTACTGGAGGCTGCGAATTATAACAACTTAAATGATACTTGCTGCAAAGCACTCAAAAAAGGATATTGTTATTAACTTGTAATAAAATTAAATAGGATATTATTTAAAAAATAGAGATAATATTATTAATTAGTGATAATACTAGAGACGACGACACGTAGAAACTCTTCGGAGCATGCAACTATTTGTATTTAAAACACAACATCCACTTACGCCTCTAAGAAACTCTTCACATTAATACATTCATAGCAAATTGGTTTTTGTAACATCTTAAATAAAAAATCGAAATCATAATGTATTTTTCAAGTTGGGCTTTTTCAGGCATGTTTGTTGAAAACTAATAGTAATGACTCTAGGAGCAAAACATAATTCTCACTTTGAAATAATAAAAATTCTAACGTTACTAAGAATACAACAATAGCCATTCTGCTCTATGCGCCGCAATGTTAGAGACAGGATTCGACTTTTCGTTTTTGCCTTCGCTAGCAATTATTTATTGCCAAACATGTAATTTGTATTGAATATTCAGCTCTTTGCAGCAAAATTACAATTCGCATCTGTTATGAAAACAACATGCGTAGAGAGCACCAATCAGTAGCTACATCAAATCGATGACACTGCACCGCGACAAACATTGCTCATGAATACTCAGCAAATATACCGGCCTGTGTGACGTCACGGATAGGGTGGGGCGAACTGTTGTCGGTAACAGAGAAATAAGTAGTAGTTTAAGTTATTTAATTCAATATTATATAGATTAATTAGAATACAACGGAGTTGAAGGCAACCGGTTAAATGAGTGACTATGGTGGAAGTGTTTTAGACACAAATTTATTATTATTAATAACTAATCACCGACCAATGTCTAAAAAAAAGTGTCAGTTTCTTCCTTTTTCATCACAACATTGAACAGCAATTGCGTGTATACATATCAAAACTAACTCAATGTAACTGTACATTGGGTCAACATTTCTTTTGCAAGGATTTTCGCTCCCGGTTTTCTTTCACTCCCACAGTCACATAAAAGTAGGAAGATATTATTACTTCCCTGATAGTCGCAGCAAAAATATTTCGCAAGAAGATAAATAATGAAGTTGACATAACATAATATTAAACAGTAATGATCTGTTTGTCCGGAGTCGCGTCACCGGCGGCGGCCCGTTTGATCGTCCGCGCGAAACATGCCTCTATTAGCACGGACCATTGACTCCGCTTGTTAATGTTACCTACATGGACTTTTAATTTATTTTTCTGTTTGTTGTTTTATACTTTACTTATTGATCTGTTTATATAGGTCGAAAGGAGGATGGGCCTTACAATAAGGTGAAGCAGATTTACTGTTTTCTTAAGACTCAATTCTTGACCAGTGAAACTTTGACTTGTTAGTACGTTGGAGGGATTCTAAATCTTGTCTTTAGCTGTAGGTGTTTAATTTGTTCATGTTTGTAAAGTTTAATCATGATCTTTACCTCAAAAAAACTAAAAGAGGTATTTTCTAAAGCATTTAAGATTTTCATGAACAGATTTTAATTACACTGAAATCAGTATAGTAATCTTATAATTTTCTCATGAAAAGCTCAGACAGTTAAAACAGTATTAATATCTTTGAATATTAAACATATTAAATTGATTTCAAGAAATGATTTCGCTAATATTATGAGTATGAGTACTCGTATCTTATAACCGTCAACACCGTCCCTCACCTGACTCAGGGTGCCCGCACACCGAGCCGATATTTACTGACATGTTTAGCGTGCGTTAATCGTTAATAACGTGGTCGCCGACTGCAGTGACCATCAAACTCGGCCAGACACTTGATACATGGAATACTTGTTAGATTAGTTTTGATTAAATAGAGTTCAAAAGATTTCATAGTGGTTTCTTAGGAAATACAAAATTAAACTACTTTTACGGATATTTTCGCGGTTTAATTTTAGATTTTAGGTCCCGACGTTCCGACACCTTTGCAGGTATCATGGTCACGGGCACACTGAGATATGAAGGTAGAATGAGCAACATCCTCCGTCAAGACGAACGCCATCTCAGTTTGCCCGTGACCATGATAACCCCTTACGTTCTGCCGTCTTTCTGACTATGTATTGTACTATCCAACACTGCCCTCATGTACAACAATGTTTTTGGCTGACACTGATAATTTCCGATACTAAAAGCTATATAGGAACTTACTACAATTACTAAGTTTAAACTTCTTCTAAAGGTTAAAAGAATATCTAATAGAAATTAGAAAGGTGTTTATGCAATCTAAATGATTTTCTGAATAAAAAATAACCTATATTTTAAAATGTCAGTTTTAATAAAACACTTTAGAAATTACATCAATCATTAGCTCAAACAATTCGCCACGTCTACCAACTTTGTTCAGACAATTAGTGCTACGATCTAAAGGTCATTCAAAATGAAAATTATATTTTTTACGAAAATTTAGAAGCTCTCCATAAGAAATGGTAGTTAATGATGCTTAATTATAATTACGTAATTAAAGTGAAGACGTTTGAAAATGAAGTGTGATAGTTGAGCTATTAATGTTGATAGAACAAGTAGAAATGAAAATGTGAAAGGTGAAAATATGAATTAAGAAATGTCTTTCAAAAGTCTCAATTGAATTAGTAAGTCCACCATTAGAAAAATGTAATTCCTGAACATGAAAAAAAAACAAATTATTAAGAGATTGTTATAATTTTTTTTCTATTTTAAAATAATCTCTTTAATTTAACCCAATAATAAATACAAAATACTCAATTTCTTCTTGAAGCTACAGCTTAAACAAATTGTATTAAAAATTAATATTTTTTTATTTATATCGTACCTTATTTTACCAAAAAACATGCATCAGTATCCTTAATATCTATATATAACATACAAATTAGAAAACATCGCTCGTCCGTGCGACTCGCGCGACATGTATCACATAGTCCGCCGACCGCTGTGTACAGTCGCGACCAAACCTATTTCAAATGGAATAGATAATATTGTTTGTTATTTAGTTTCGTTTTGTTCAAACCAGTCGTGACCAGTTATAACTAGCTATAACTAGTTCGTACCGGTAATAGTACAGTCAGCCGCCGCATGCGCTTAGCAACCCAATTTGTCTGATAACATTTTGCAATGATGTAGGAATTGGTGATTTTAATATTAGCCTTATAGCCTTATTTCTATTTTGATCGAAAGCACAGCATCTCATTGAACTTGTTCATTATTTGTGAATTTATTTTTAAAACTAGCTGTTGCCCGCGCCTTCGTCCGTGTGGTTAGAAGATATAAGTTATGATTTATACCTGCCCTGTTTTTTCCACATTTTCCATTGTATCTTCGCTCCTATTAGCGTGATGGTTTATAGCTTAAAATCTTCCTCGATGAATGGTCTATTCAATACAAAATTCAATAATTTTTCAATTTGAACCAGTAGTTCCTGAGATTAGCGCGTTCAAACAAACAAACTCTTCAGCTTTATATATTTAGTATAGATCTAATTGTGCAACCTTATGCTGACGGTACCCAGTAAAGTTGTGTGTGTTATCGCGTAGTCGCTGCGTGTCAGTTAATGCTTCACTACATTACATTAATTAACTGACGAGTTCAATTGTTGTCATCCGTCATTGTGCCAATGATTTCGTTTGGATTTGTAAATGTTTGATTTGTTAAGCTAACTTGGCTTTTGTAGGGAAACGAGAAAACAGTTCGTAAAGTTGTATTTTTTGTTTATTGAAACAACAGCTTCTTTGCTTGGTTATAATGATTGACAAGAGGTGCTCTCAAACATCTTCTAGAACCACTCTCGCCACAAAACGTTAATAATGTGGATATGTCATTATAACATTATAAACTTATTGCTTAAGGAGAGCGTCAAATAATTACACTTGAATAACAGGGCTTATTATAAAATCCCCTACATTAACAAAAATTCCAACAAGATATATCTGGATTCAACACAATAACGTTAAGG
The DNA here is from genome assembly GCF_003590095.1 of Trichoplusia ni. Classification (NCBI taxonomy): domain Eukaryota; kingdom Metazoa; phylum Arthropoda; class Insecta; order Lepidoptera; family Noctuidae; genus Trichoplusia; species Trichoplusia ni. The sequence goes on from NC_039501.1 coordinate 43,900, forward strand.
TAGGCGCCCACCGTAGCGGCCGCAGTCGCGCGACCAATTTGCGCCCGTGACGGATGGAGACCAATTAAATTGTTGTACAGTGTACACCCACCCTTACCCGGCACGCGAGTCGAGCAAACGGGTGTTTATTGTTATTTGAATTGAACTGGCTTTTTCTAAACCTGGTATTTAATCAATTAAGTATATAACAGAGCTCTTCCTCTCTCCTACCATAATGCTGTGCCCTACGGGGTCCATAGTTGATCACTGTACCTAAAATTACCACCTGTAACTACATTATGGAAGCAATAAAGTATTGAGTATTGAAAATTGGTTACTTCTTAGTTTTTTTTATGATTTCACTATTATAACGGAATACATAATAAAGTTCTGTAAAATTATTGACAAGTACTCTGTACTTTAATACGGTTCCGTACCCAAAGAGAAAAAACCGGAACACTGTACTGATTCTTCGCTGTTACTGTCCATCCGTAGGCCACCATGCTGTTTCTCATGACCCGCGATAGGTTTAGGTAGTTGAAACTTTTACTCATGATGCTTCCGCTGTACCAACAAGTTTTAGACTTTAAAGGTCAAACGTTTGTTGGTTGGAGTCTTAATTTGTTGCCTATCTGATTTGCGTATTTAATAAGCATTGTAGTGGATCCTTGCCTGCAAATTTAATAGAGCTTCATAAAAGTCACGCAATATGAAGGTTCTTAAACTTCTTTACATGTAGCAAAACCTTTAAAAACAAAGTCCTATATAAGTTAGAGTAGTCTCTCCAATTCGTGTACCGCGTGACGTCAGCAGGCGCGACTCGCGAGACAAAAGCCAATCGAGTGTCGTCAAGTAATTGACGGGCCGCTGTTGTATCCCCGTCCCTTACCAACACGAACAGCTGCCGTATGAGTGAGCAGGACGGATGTGAAGATCGGAAAAAAGAACATTCTGTTAACACGAGGCGTACTTTGAATAAGTAATTAATTAATGCTCGCAGCCAGTGTTGTGTTGTGTTACATAATGTGTGGAGACGAATACCAAGTCGTCTTTAAATGGGATTTGTTCTACGTTCTGTAATATTAACTCGTGCTCGAGGTTTTTCTTGCATATACACCACATTTTCTTGAATCCACTTTGCACTGTACAAAAGCAACCGTGTGTGATTTTTTATTTAGTGAATTATTCTGAGGTTTATATTTTGAATGCAAGGATAGCCGAGTGGCGCTGCAAGTGTGATCCGCGAATGCTTGTGCTGAGTCTGGAAATCTTTGTCCATGCCACATGATGTTTGTGAAAACCCCCGCGAAACAAGGACTCAATCCTTCATGCGGCACTCGTTTTGCTCAACGTGATCCCGTTTATCACCAGGAGGAAAAAGGAATATAACTATATACCATTGAAGTTTATTATGAATATTTTTCGTAACTTACGAGAGAATATCACTTCTAATTTTACAAGAAAATATGAGTAACAGGATTTCAGGTTACAGAACCTACAAGCATAATAGATTTATTTCTGCCTATAACCTTAAGTTAAATAACTATCAATACGTATGTCCAATAAAGAATTAAGATCATATCCCGAAGATAAGGCGGCAACAAGGGAGCAATCCCGCTAATTGAGGAGCTGTATCTAGATCAGAATGTGCTAAGTGCGGCCATAACTAGGATCCGCACCAATAACACTACGACTATATTACACTATCACTATATATGTACCTATGTATGTATGTATGTATGTGATGCTCATTACTGCCGACAGGTAACTGCTGATTATATGTAATCACGGATTTGATCGAGGTCACAATTATGCGTAACTGTTAGGAATAAGCACCAAATGCATTATGACATAGAGATAAAAGTTGATATTAAATCTTTTAAGTCGCTGTTTTAAACCTTGAAGTCCTTTTCTTGTTTTTATAATATATGGTTGATGTTCTTTGGTGTCAGAGTTCAAGCCACCCGTAGACCTGTGAAGTGGCATAAAACTTTTGTAGCCACCTAAACTTTCGACTGGTTTAATAACATAATGGTTATAGTTACATTTATATTATTTAGATGAATAATTATTCTATAATTAATTACGAATATAAAATTGTTGAATATGAATAAATAAGACAGATTGTTTGCCAATCGGCTGTCAGAGAACGAAGAAAATAAATGAATGAGTTCACAAGCTTTCCACTGCGCTTCACTTCTTTCAGTAATATATCAATATTGTCAAATCGGAAAGTGATAAACGCAGCTTGGAGAACTAACGGTAACTTCAAACTGACGAACATTCCAGTATTCGATGAAGTTTTTCCGTAGTTTGGTAAATGATTGTTGTCATTATATTTAGTTACTGGATTTAATTAATTCCTATTTGAGTGATAGGGTCCAATGTGTAGATGTCAATGGTAGCAAGTCCACCGGACTACCTGTGAAACTAGGGGTACCCCAGGGTTCAATACTCGGCCCATTTTTGTTTCTAGTTTATATTAATGACTTACCATTCTTTTTAAAAGGCATGTGTGACGTTGTGCTGTTTGCAGACGACACTTCTTTAATATTTAAAGTCAACAGAAATAGAAATGATTTTAATGAAATAAATAATACACTCACTCGCGTCACACATTGGTTTTCAATTAACAATTTAGTATTAAATGCCAAGAAAACCAAATGTATTAAATTCGCGACGCCTAATGTTAAGAATCTTGGGCCGAATATTGTTATAAATAATGAAGTGCTAGAGACTGTAGAATCAACGGTTTTTCTCGGTGTTACGGTTGATGCAAAACTAAAGTGGTCGGCGCATATTGCATACCTAGCGAATAAACTCAGCTCTGCCGCTTACGCAGTTAGAAAAGTTAGGCAGATTACTGACGTGGTCACAGCTCGTCTTGTTTATTTCAGCTACTTCCACAGCGTTATGTCCTATAGCATACTTCTGTGGGGTAAGGCGGCTGATATCGAAGCGATATTCGTCTTACAAAAGCGAGCTGTCAGATCCATTTATCAGCTAGGCTCTAGAGTTTCTCTTAGGGAGCGGTTTAAAGAGATAGGCATTTTAACTGTAGCATCCCAATTTATTTTAGATAATATACTATGGATACGACAAAATCTTCACTTATACCATAAAAAGAGTGATATACATAGTATAAATACACGGAACAAACATAAGCTAATTGGTACATCGCACCGTTTACATAGGGTACACAACTCATTTGTAGGGCTTAGTGTTCGCCTCTACAATAAACTACCTCCTAGTTTATTGGAATTGCCATTCAACTCGTTTAAATCAACGGTTAAAGATAAACTATGCAAGAAGGCTTACTATACAATAAATGATTACTTGAATGATAAAAATAGTTGGTCGCCGTGATTAACACAGGACGGTTTTAGTGTGGATTAATGTATGACGTGTTATTACGATTATTATGTTATTTGATAGGCATACTTTATGTATGTAACATTGTGTTACCTATTTTGTTTTATTTTTAGTATGATTATACGCATAAACGTATATGTTCTTTATTAGAAATTTTGACATGTATAATTTTATTAATTATAAGATTGAATGACGTAGCAATTTATGCCGCCTCCGTGTTCGGGGCTGTGCCAGGTAAATCAACGTTTGGGGTATTTCTTTCTTTGAGTTTTATTTTATTAGCCGGCAGCAGATACGTCATGCTCCCTTAGTCGTCACTGCCTGCGGTGGCGTCTTGGGTCGGGTCACCTCCTTCCCTCAAATATGGCGAGGGAGGTGATGGCTGACCCTTGCGTCATACTCGTGAACGGGTGCTGCTTGCGGTGGCTGGTCGGTCTGCTGACCTTGGCCGAGTAGTTGACAGTTTAAGTTCATAGTGGCTTAGGTACCATGACCTCAAATTTTTGTTTATTTGGCACGGCACCTACACACTTATTTTGATATATTTTTTAATAATTATATTGTAAATGGAAAGACAGCGTGCTGCTGGGGAGTTTGTTGCGCCGTTTCTTCTCTCGCAGCAAAAGCACTTAGGAAGCGGTGACGGGTGGGCAAAACTGGGTGCTGTCAATGTAATTTGACCTTCAAAAAGTGCTACTTAGTAGCCTAATTTGAATAAATGACTTTTGATTTTGATTTGATTGAGTTATAGCAGAAGAGCACAGTGACATTTTTACATTTGAGATAAAACGTAGGTTTTTATTAGTTAAGATAAAAATACAAAGACAATTTAACATACAGACGGTATGTAATCTACCCAGTCTGAAAGGAGGTTTTAACAGAAATGTCAAGTGCTTTCAAGACGTAAGTCGGGGATGTGGACTGCCAGGAAAGTCACAAGTGCAGGTGCATATAATATAGTCTTTTTTAAATATATATAAATATAGACTTTAACTTCATAACATTCCTTTGTATAACGAATCGATTATTATTAAGTTTTATTTACCGGGTTCGACAATAGATCCGGGCATACAATAGAAGACTTAAATTTACTACAGAATATGTATAATAAAGATTATAAATCCATATAACAGTATTACACTTATACATATTAAACTCATTTTCCAGTGATTCAATAAATACAGGCTCTAATCCCGAATTTCCGTCAAATTGTTTTTGCCTGGATTCACAAACACTATTCGTTTGAAAACATTTTAATGCACAGCGAGGCAATATTTGTCCGATATTAATGCTTCGGTACAGCGGAGTGGGATTAATGGAAACACTCTATGTTATTTAACAGCAGTTTTATATGGAAGTATTTTATAGAGATTGGATTTGCTCAACGCATGTACATATTTGTAGGTCTATGTACCGTGTTAGTCTGAGTGCTTTGTAATTCAACCAATTTTAAGTCCCAATAATGACACTAGTGGCGCTACTTTCTTTCCAGAGAAAAATGATCGCTTGAAAAGTACTGATAAAACAATAAACATACTTGTATTTGTATTCGAAATTATTATTTTTTATCGAAAGCAACGTTTGTTGTAACACATTGATACCACATCCATCTGGTCGAGGGAGCCTATCGCAAAATCTTATTGTAAGGCTGTAGAAAAAGAAAGGAGATGCTGACCTATGCTACGTGGAGCACCATCATCGATGACGCTTTTATATATGCATTCCTGGTAAAATAAGAATACTGGCGTAGATGAGGAGAGACGTTGCTCTAAATTGCAGGTAACAATGTCTCGCTTAACCTATAATACACTGTTAGAATGCAGGGTAAGCGCATTGGGCTATACGTATCACTAGATTACTATTTTAGTTCACTCATCAAAATACTCTGAAGAAAGTCAAAACACATTTAATATGTGCCTTATTTACCTTCAACGTATTCAAACTCGTTTAAATTGAAAAGCGTCGGCAGTTAAAATATGGAGCGTTCATAAAGCAATTCCTTTGTCGTTTGTTTTCCTAACTCGCTAACACATTACCTGTGTAGGCATCGCTTTCGATTTGTCGTGTGTTTGTTTAAAAAATCCAATTGTAAGCATTAGGAAGTATTCAGTTAATATATTTGTTGATGGCCGCGGGCGCCATTACGGCGGAGGCGGCTGCCCGAGCGAGGACTGATGGTCGGACGTAGTGCCCCACGTCATCGGCGGTGATCGGCAGAAGTATCACTACTATTTATATAGGGATTTGGACTTATAGATCTATGTTGGGTAAACCTTTTTGATGAAGAGGCTAGAACTTAAATCATACAATAGTTTAATCGCAAGTAAATATTAGGATGACTTGACTAGTTTTGGATCCAGCTAGAAGCATTAATCATGAGCTGACGTGGAAGTGCGAATCAAAATAGAGACTTTGTGATGGTGAATCCGGATATGACTAGTTATTTTATTGATTAGACTGGAAGAACCGAATGATAGAATAACATGAACATTTTGTGGAATAAATCTTTAGAATGCAGCAACTGACAACAAAATTATTTTGTATTATCATTTTTGTTTTGCTCTAACTTTTATAACCTGGACCTTTTGAGTTTTTATTTCATTCTGTACACATGAGGATGTCCACGCAGCCCGGGGCCTACTCACTGAATATAAAACGATAAATATTCTGTTCGCAGTGTACGCACGGTACGCAGGAGGTAACGCGGTAATGGTTCGGGGTGGACTTGATATTTTATTGTTTTTTTTTTAATAACACCCTTATTTGTACTGTAAGGCATTTCAAGTTATGGCATTTGTTGTGAGTAAATAAATAAAATTTAATTGCTAAATTTTGAAAATTTACCGAAATGATTGGCTTTTTCTGGCTTGAGGTTAACACCATTTAAATTAATACAAATTTACTGTAAACTAGTAATGTAACTCTCGTTTTTTGTCTATGAGAAAATATTGCTCTAAACCGGTTTACTGCAACAGATCTTAATTTTGTTTTAGTTCAAAATTCTTTCATACTACACACTCAAATCAAAACAATAATCGCACAAAATCAAACAATAACCCTCCGCTTCTCCCTCTCCCCAGCACTCTTTACATCCGTCACTGGCAGGCGCGGAGCGGCACGGCGTGGTGTGGCGGCGGCGGCAACCCATTTGTTCCGCAGTGGCGCGAAGGTCACCAGACAGTTCAGACGTGTTCTGATAAACTTCTCATTTCCTTAGTCGCGAGACGAGAGGAATGTAAGCGACAGACATCATAAACTCTGGACCTAAGACTTTTTGCATGAATTCAGTTTTTGAACTTTTGTCATGCTACGCTTTTTCGTAGCACTAAGGTGTATGCAAAGGAGTTCGTAGCATCTTTTGTAGAGTAGCAATTGCTACATAAATGTTAATGAGCATACTAAGAATTATTTTCGTAGGTTAGTTAGTTAGACAATGCAAAAACCGTCTGATTTATCATTTGCTGTATTGAAATAAAAAAAAGAAGTCATTTATTCTGCATATTTCTACACGTCATCACACACGGCTTTGAGGAAACACGTCAAAACAAATTAATTGGTAATAAGGTTTAATCAATCTTATATAATCAACCACACCATTAACTGAAACTCAAAAATGTCTCAAGTCCTCAGTTTCTGTGGTTGTACACAAGACAAGGCTTCGTAGGAGCTATTACTCAATTTCCTCAGTTCCGGCGATTGTCAATTGACAATAAAACGATCGAACAATCAAATATTGTGCCCCTCCACACTTCACACCCCTATAAATAAGGAAATTAGTTTTTGCCTATTTCTCGAACAGATTTTTTGAGTGATTTTCCTTCTTGTAAACCCATTGTTTGGCGTTCGCAAATTGGTAGAAGGGGATGTCTGACGCCGCTCCTGAATGATTTAAAGCATTTATGAGTATTATGAATTTCAGTGGTTTGTTTGTGTTATGATTTGTGCAAACAAAAAGAAGAGGAATTATATTAAAATAGTCAGTATTAAGGAAACACATATTGAAACGATTTAGAATCACTTAATTCATAAGATGAACTCAAACAAAGAGCCACCGCTCTTTAATAGCCTCCAAGGTTGTTACCTCCAACTCACCACCAAAAAAAAAACCTTCTTATAAATCACAAGTTTACCTCAAGCCAAGCCGCGTGCGACAGCTAGTGCCACAATAAATCAGCGCCAGATCGCGGCTGTAAACACGTGCAGGTTTAAGAGACACATCGTCTGTCGCGATCACAGCGCGGCGGGATGATCACGAAGGAGATAAGTCTTGCATAATATGGTGTTCATCTGAATCTGTGTGAAGGCTAAGCAAAAAGGAAGGTTACTTGAAACTACAAAGATATCGTGATGTCGTATCGCGATGTCGGGTTTAGACGCGTAATAAGATAATTAGATTTTTTTCACCTGTCCTTTTCATGGGAACAAATCAAGGTTTATATTCTGCCTTCATTATCTAGAGTACTAGTAATGTTCTACAGTTGAACTACGGACTCTTCCCAGCATCGATAACCACGCTAGCCCACAGCAGGTCAGTGATTCCTGATTTTTATATCTAGATCGGTAATGTAATTGACATAACGGATAAAAATGGCTCTCCCTACGCCTAACCATCAGAGAGAGGAACTAGTTGCGAATATAACATAGGTACCCGTAGTCTTGCCCACCCTACACAAACCACCGCGTCATAATGAGTAAACCCATGAACGAATACAACATCCTCAAATAATCGTCTCCTAAACATCGGCCGGGCACCGTCCCACCAGTGGCCATTGTTCACAGATCTAAGGGATGAATATTTAAGGGCCACGTGACTGCGTCGCGCGGACCTCTCCATTCAGAACAATCGATGTTATTGTGTGGTTATCGGCGCGATATAAATCCACACATTTACATAACACTGCTGAGCTATTGTGTCGTTCGAGGTTTTGTTCGGAACTCTATTATTTCTATTATCTATTTTAGTTGCTGTTATTATAGTTCCCCGTTATAAATAATGGGGTGAAAGGCATTTTGTGGCAGTTCAATATCAATAAATCAGGTTAATTCAATATGTTTATGAAGACAAATCAAACAAACATGAACACAATGGGATCAGACCGTTTGATAGTGTTGTTCCTACAGGCAGCTCCTAGCTCCAACATCAAAAGGTAAACGTAAAAAACTGAATAAAATATTTTTTCTCGATAAATAATCCCATAAAACGTATAATGTAACCCTTGGAGGGGTCTCTAAAACAACAAACTTTACTTCACTGCAATGATCAGTTAAATAATCTGTGTCGATCCAATTATACTATCCCCCCAACCTGAGCGCGGCGCGTCGCAGTCTGATCACTGCGGACTGTGGTATTAGCGGGGACGAGATAATTAACCGAAAATACATAAGATATTCAATTGTATTTGTTGTTTATGTATACTTGTAACAACTAGCTACAATGCATTATTTCATTTTGTCATTTTTTTCTTTTTGTTTGACTAGCATTTGTGAGATCCACGACTGCTTGTTCTGAGTCTGGGTGTCTTTGTGCATGTGAATTGTATGTTTGTGAAACCCCCTGTGACACAAAGATCAAATTCCTTACTGAGGGAGTCGTGTTGAAAAGAAAAAACGAATGCAAAATAAGGTGCTCAAGTAAGGCGTTCTTCGTAAACTGTATCACCGATATAACCAGTAACAAACCTTTGATCACACCACCATTTCTATAGTCTCAACTCACTATACCTGCAGAATGGTTATCGTCAAGTATTACGTAGGTAATCAAATAAAGTGCGAAGACATCGCTATCTCCAAATTGATATTTAGTGTAAGAGTGAAGCTATCTGCACCTGAGAGGGCTCGACCCCGCACTATCTCACAAAGGGCCTGACACAGCCGTCCTAGACATAAGGCAGGCTTGGCTGGTTACTTATCTAGACAGACTCGCTGTAAATCTAGACTTAACTCGTTCTGATAGTTTTCAGGTAATGAACGTGAAAATGATAGGGAACGTGGTAAAATGTTTAATGATGTTTTTCTTTCAATAAAATATTTTTATTATTTTGTAAGGTATCAAAGGATTTTTTGTTGTGTTTTGAATTCAATCTTTAAATCAATTAAGATTCTGCCTAGCACTAAAAAACATGAGGATGATTCATTCATATACGATACAGGGCTTACTTACGCATCTTTTATCGAGATTGCATGACTAGTGTCAGACCCAACCGGAGTCCTTAATCATAATCAAAGATTCCGGTTGGGTCCGTGCAAAACGTGCATTTAACAAGCTTATTTGATTAATGACTTTTAATCCCGATTCTTTTGTTTCTTTAGACAACAAAACACTTTGTCTGCGAATCACGGCTACTTTCCGATCTTGCACGAAGCCATCCGAAGCCGTCCGAAGATACCCGAAGTCAATAATACAAATGGGCGAGCTGTGAGCGCCGCCTTATCGGGCAGTGCGGCGACTGAACATTTTTATTGTGTTTATCAATTTGGGCGCGCCGGCCTGCGAGCTGACCATTTGTTTAGTCTGATAGGAGCTCGGGCAGTCCGTATTGTGCTTACCTACTGAACACATCTCGTTTATACTGGGTATTCTTTACCTTATAAGCTTTGTATAAGTGTGTCATATAAGTATGTTGTATAAGTAGCCAATGAAAGGAGAAAGTTTTGTTGGGATTTTTGACAAAGCGTTTGGTGAAAGCATTCACTTCATTTATTTATTTATTTATTTGATAGGGATAACAAACAGCAGTATATTACAAAGTAGGCAAGAAATATAAAACTTACAATAAAAGTAACAAATACACTACTCAAGACGCTATCCACAGATTAACATACACAATAGCTTAGCAGACTTAGTTTAATTCTTCATTTAATTCATCATCTTCACTTCATTTAATTCTGTTTTTTACATAAGACTATGACTTCACAAAATATGTGCCCACTGTATAGGCATCTAGACATAGAACCAGCCTTCAGTGACACACATGCTTGTCCTATCCGGGGATCACACCCACAGCATGACGTTGGTACATAATGGTCATTGGCGACCTACGTAGTTTGGTTATCATTTGATCAAGTTCTCTTATTGATAACAAGAACAAACTCAAGCTATAACTCATTGAATGCAGATTGTGAACGTGTAAAGTTAGTGTATACTGTGTATAGATAGCGCCCTCTAGTGGGGCAGTAATTAGCTGCACGCGGCCCGGTGCCCCGCTTCTGCGGAGGAAATACATCGCGATACAGGTTTCATTGTTAATAGATAGCTTCAGTACTTGTTGTATCGGGCTCTTTACTATGCCACCTAGATAATACTATGGAAACTACTATAAAAAAAGAAATGAAAAAATGTTAACGATTATAACAAGATTTGAAGATTTTAGTTTTATAATATTGGAAAAAAAGAACTTTTTGTTTTCGTCTCAAGCAGTTTAAAAATATTCCTCACAACATTTTAAATATGATCTTTGTATTTACCATTGTTTCTGAAAATGCATTTGTTTTTCAAAGTATATTCGTTACGGAACACCTTAAGGTTTGTCTGTGCTACATACGATTACATTGGTATCGCAAATAATTAAATGTAGCCTAATAATCTCTTCCCAGTCCCCCATCATATCAGGCCACACTAACATTCCAATTTACGGCAGAATTTTCTCGAATCTTCTTTTTGTTTTAAAAAATCCGTCGCGTTATCTGTGGAGGGTGGATTTTCCTCAATAGTCCTTATCTCGGGACGCTTCGAGCCGATGCCTCGATTTCTGGGGTTTTTGCACATCGGACGTATTGCTGATAGCATTCGCATGTGGGTGGCGTCGGGCAGAGCCGCGGGGCAGGCGATACGCGACGCCGATACCTCTTGCAGCTTAGACACGAGCCCGCGGTGTGGTTACATGTGATTTATATGAGTAATCGTGTTTGAGGGCTGAGGGATTTGTGTATTTCAAAATTCAAGCAGAGATTGTCTTATGGGCGGATATTTTATTTTGAGTTACATTTCAGGCACTTAGCCCATCTTATATAAAAATGTCAATAATAGCGTTTTAATGGCGATTAGTATTAAGGCAAGAAGAAAAAAATGACTAATCGCAAGAGTTAGTTGAAATTATGAAAAAGATTTGTGTCGTTTATGAAAACCGACGGAAAGCTTCAGTTGAGCTAGAAATTCGGAGCATAATACTTAGCATTCTAAGCGTTCCAACTATTTTAGATAATCGGCATCCGGAACTAAGTTAAGAGGTCTTAAATTTAGAACCGTCTCCCTTATGATATTTCGTTATGCATACTTTTTCAATAGTGTTCCTGCTTAGGTCTCCGATGGTATGTAAATATTTCCTGCTGCACATTAGTAGTGACGCGTACCGTTTATCCGGGTGATCTTGTAACACGAGCTCGTTAATTCTTGTTGTAATCCGGCGCTGTTTAGCGTGTAATCTGCGGTCACACTGCTGCGGCTGCGGCTAGCGTTACACCCTGTATGTGCCGCTACAGGGTGCTCCGATTACTGACCGCTTTCCGTGTATTTCTATGAATATTTGTTAACAGGCAGGTATCAAATAAGTTACGTCATCCAAACTGTGCTTCTTAATGTGATTCCCGGTTGACTACTTGCTACTTTTTGCTTCAGGAAAGTGCTCGAAGCTTTTGTTGACTTTACTGAACTATAATGAAATACTAATAAACTATTGATACTTTTCAGGAAACAATAAATCTAAAGATACAGGCGTCCCACAGTACAAATATACATTTCATACGAATCATATTGATACTGAGATTTTAAGACAAACAGTGTACGCCGTACTTTGCGGTTTCCAGGGATTTTTAATACTTGTTGTGAACTGTAACTGAATATATATGTATGTCTGTTTTTCAGCTACGTAATAAAACCGTATTATAGTATTTATCTTATCTGCAATACAGGATAACATAAATGGAATATTTGAAATGAGGATTAAACCACAAAATTTTAAAGTAGTATAATAACTTTAACCCTACGTTGCTCCACGACGCCGGAACGCCGAAGTTAGCTACCTTCTCTAGGCCAATTTCTAGCTTCTTTTAGGTGTAAATAGTAATAGTTGTGTTCTGCCTATTCCGTGCTGATCCTCTATCGTCACAGCGTCCGGACGCCGACCGCGGCTCGACCGCGTCACACACCGCGTCACACGCCGCGTCACACGCCGCGCCCGCTCGCCGAGCTTGCACAATTAGCACTATTACACACATCAATATTTGAGTGGCCTGACCCACTTGGCTATGAGATACAGAGGTGGGTTGCATGACGAACGAAAGAGGAAGCAAATTTGTGCGCACTCATTGGGTGCTATTTCATTTGTTTCCTGCTTTTACTGTCACGTACTTTGGCATCCCATTACTGTTAAAGAGATGATCAACGAAGAAGTTAACCCAAACGAACGACCGTTGAAGTAAAAAAATCAGCAACTCCTTGGTATGCTTTCTTTGAACCTTTCTTACTCGTTTGAAAGTGACGAATTCAATGAAAGACAATCATTTCCGTAGAACAGCTTAATATTACAATGATTCTGTTATTTTCCGATTCATGTCCGATATAAAAAGAGTCAAGCTGAATTATGGGAATGTGTTTGTCCACTTAGTGGGAAGGCGTAGTTATCTGCCATCGCATCGAGTGATACCATATGAGCATAATAATTTTACAGTTTGAAAGCAGAATAAAAAATTTACGAATAAATCGAAAGAGCAAATAATTATTCTGAACTTAAATTTTGTTGACGCTACGAAAAAATGCAACGACAGAAGTAATTTAAAGTTTATCTAAATTACAGATTTATATATGAAATCTAATTTAGATTTCGTAGGAAACCTAATATTATTTGAGTTGGTGCTAACACAAGCATATCCGTGTATAATAATCAGTTTTAGTAAAACCGGTATTTTGGTGAATTCATTTAATTCCGTGCGCCGCATGAGCGCTCGTTGTTTTTAATGGATGCGAACAGTGTTGTTAATTCCATGTTTATGTTGCATTAACTGCGCCTTTATTTCTGAAAGTGTCTGACGCGTATTACGTTATTCTGGTCTATTTACTAAAATACCCGAACACTGTAACTATTGTGTTGCTGGTTTATTTTACGTATTTGTATGCACAGTACAAGTTCGGATGTCAATGTGAGCAAGGATATATAAGTGTTCTTTATAAAGTTTTATGTAGTTCATTAATATCATTCTTAGACACAACTGACAAACGGTGTAGACAATATCGTTAGGAAACCTGAATTATTATGTTGGAATCTGAAATCAATGTTCAAGCCTCCGATATTGGAAGAGGCCTGTACTCAGAACTGGTATTATTTATAAGCCAATTTCTTTTTCTGTTACATTTATGTCGTGTCGTGGGCAAGATAACAGTTGTGTGTATTATAGTACTTGTTTTTTCAATTCACCTTTAGACGCATTAAAACATATATTATGTCGACTGCAGAAACGCTTGTCCTATGCCTGGATCAAACCCGTGACACGTCGCGTATAGTGGGTTTGGTGTATTAATCTCAGTCACCGAACTATTCGTGCAATCGGCGGTTCCGTAGACGGTTCTGACCAACGCGAAAACAAATGTGTGCAGTGTGCACCTTTTGTCCAGTTGACCATGTGGCGTTATACATCAAGTGATATCAAAAGTTGTATCAATGTTTTATCCGTCACCTTACCTTACGGGTTCTTTCCAGAATCAAAAATAAGATTGATAAGTTCACCTCAGGTCCAACACGTGTCTCACTTAGCTCCTCACCCGAGTCTGCCCGCACGAATGTTCTCTCCATTCCTCAACATTCATAATTTACTTAACAAACAACCTATCTCGCGTTCCTCAAAGGAAATAACGCACGAATACTAAAGCAGCTGGCTGTTGCGCGCGCCCGTGACTCCCCATTCACCTTTTACGAATATTAAATAGAAATTATTCATTGGGAAACGTTTTTACAAAGCCCACAGAAATTAAAATGCTGTTTAGATTGACGTTTTTTTAGGATGTGAGTTGTTAAGCGGTTTCAGTTGAAATTCTGTAGCAGCAGATGTCTCAACCTAAATTAAACTGGTCAAGCGCGAGTACCATCGCGATCTGAGGGTCCCGTATAAATAGGGTAGAAGATAAACAAATCGGTTGGGTGGCAAATACATTTTTGAGATTTTTGCACTCACAAAATTTGTCATCCTCCAACAAAGCTAGGATTTAGAAAACTTGTCTTATTCGTACTGAATTAATCAAAGTTATAATTTTAAATTACGTAACGAATACATCCGACAGAGAACTAAAGTTATCGATGTAGCTCTTAGAATTAGCAAGCTGAAGTGGCAGTGGGCCGGCCATATCTTGCGGAGAACCGATAACCGATGGAGTAAACGAGTTCTTGAGTGGAGACCGCGACTCGGCAAACGTAGTGTAGGACGCCCTTTGGTCAGGTGGGATGACGACTTGCGAAAGACTGCAGGCGGATGCTGGGGGAGGCCTATGTCCAGCAGTGGACTACTAAAGGCTGATGATGATGATAATTTTAAAAGTTCTCGTTCCTATAGGCAGCTCACTTCTTTTAGAATTTCATTCTTTTGCATTTTTCCAGTCACATGATTCCTTCTCTCTACCTGTGCCTTACCCCATCTCTCGCCTCAATACATACTTAGTAAGTACTGATGGCTTTAGGTATGCTATTAGTAATATTTTTGTTTTTTTCGATAATCTGCATCCACGCATTGTACTCTTCGATCTTCTTTTTCTCTAGCTCCCTCTGCGCCTTCCACGCGTCCAGTTTCTTCTGCAGCACTATCCTGGCCTCTTGATTAGCTTTCATCTTTTTAGAATCTACCTTCCCCGACCCTAACTTGTGCAGATCCCTACGCCCGCCGCGTCCAGAGATAGCGATGGCATTATTTATCTTTCCGTATCCATACTCAGCTTTTTCAGTTCTTCTACTTTCAGTTTTGTGGTTATCAGTGTTGTTCTCTGGTTTAGTTTGGAACAAACTTTCGTCACTCAGAAAGCAGCCCTTGCTAGCGTTGTGAGCTGAATCTTCCATATTAAGATCTGTACCACTAAACTTTTTGATGTGTTCCATGAGGTCCTTCATGTGAGTAATGCCTTCTTTAGCATCCGAGTCGTTTGCTTTTTCCAGTGTTTGTATCGTGTCCTCTATGGCGGAGTTGATTTGACTGTATATTTCTGCCTTCTGTTTCTCTAAGTTTCGTATTATTTGTTGTTCGACGACACCAGGCGCCCTCTTTGTTGTGTCACATTTTGTCGTGTAAAGGTATGTTAAGAAGTAAATCAAAGTTTTCGTATTCATTGCTTTGTTAACTTGTGTTGCGGAAACTGAAATCTGTATAGGTAGGTAATAAACCTGTGTTCAAAACCTCTGAACGCAAATGCTTCACTTTATTTTATTGACTTTTTATGTTTTTTAAAATTAATCTTTCAGCTGAACTATAAACTTAGTCATGGATAATAAGATTTTTTTTCTTATGCATAACAACAATATTTGGATTTTTTTTTGCGTTTCTTATCCCGCAGTAGTATCGCTGCAAGCCGTGAAAGCGATTGTGATCTTCTATAAACCAGAGAAAATTAAGACTAAAATTGTCAAAACAACGCAAGTCTCTTAAGGATTGGAAAAGACAAAAGACAAGCCACTTGTTATTATAGACAACGCAAGAGTTTGAAGATTACCATAACACCTGCATTTTGTGTACATATTTACAAACATTGTCTACCTTAGTTAAATTATAGAGACATTTTCAATGAATAGGGATTTATTTTAGACTATTTTATAGCTCTTTAAAAAATACAATGACATATTAATAGTAAAGCCAATACTCAAATGTTGCCCAACTTGATTCGCAGTCAAATCTCAGCCGCCTGTCTCATGAGTTACATTTCGACAGATGTGTGTTCTTCAATTTGAGTTTCATTTAAGCATTCAGGAGTAAATGTTAAACTATTTCAGACACCCCATGTAAGACTTCTTGCAACATTTCCTGCAGCACGGCAACCTTTCAGTTTTACTCTTCCCCTTCGGTTTGGATTCGCCAAAGTCGGGGCACTTCTCCGTCACGAACTTTAGCTTGACGACCTGCAACCTCGCCTTGTACTCTCTGACCTTCTGTTTCTCTTGGTCTCTTTGCTCTTTCCACTTCGTCAGTTTCTGCTGCATCTCTAGATATTTCTCTAGCCTCGCTTTCTTCTTTTTAGACTCTACCTTTATATTTCCATCTCCCTTCACCGGACCTAACCTGTGTTGCTGTCCAGCATTCGCTATGTTTTCTTTGATGTTTTCGTATCCAGTAAGTTCAGGTTTCTTTAGTTTTCTCCTCCAACTTGTGAGGGAGTCAGTACTGTTGTTTGGTTTCTTTTGGTTGGGGTTTTCGTCACTACAGCCCTCGCTTGAGTTGTTAGCTGAATCCTCATCCAGAGTAAGATCTGTATCATTAAACTCTTTGATCTGTTTCATGAGCTCTTTCATGTAAGTAATTCCTTCTTTAGCCTCGGTGTCGTTTGTTTTCGATAATGTTTGTATGGTGTCTTGTATGGCGGAGTTGATTTGAGTGTATAGTTCTCCTTTTTGTTTCTCTAAGTTTTCTATTTCTTGTTTTTCGGTGTTGTTTGTTGTTGTGCTGATTGTGGCACATTTTATGACATAAATGTATGGCAATACATAAAGTAGAATTTTCATGTTATGTATCCTATTGCTTACAGCCATACTTTATATTGCTTCGATATTGTTTTATCTCAATATACTTTTGCGCAACGGTAGATTCAAGGAAGTTTTGTATTTATATTTTTTATTTTATTTGTTTTATTGCTTTATGTTATTAGTTTTCAATCGTAAAATGTTTCATGGAATGGGCTTTGAACCGAATGATAAGCAACGTCAGAGGTAAAATGAGTGTGGATACTATCCATATTATTATTTCTTTATTGACAGAGGCAAATGGAACAATATACTTTAATTCGGTGCAAAGTCCAACAAAATAACCCAAATGTAGTTTATCTATTACTTGTCTTTATAAAATCTAAATAAATTTCGACTATAAGTATCATTTAGTAGAAGATTTTATTTATAATTTAACGACAAATGGGCTGAACTCACTAAATCAGAAATAGATCAATTAATATTAAATCTTTAGCAGTAGTAGAATTTTTAAAAATGAACGAGTCAGTTGTAAATTTTTATACTTACAATATTCCAAGCGATTTCCGCGATGTAAATACAATTAAGGGTTTGTACTAAGAAGTTTCGTTACAAATGTAAGTTGTAAAATATCACTAAAATACTGAAATTCTATGTTTGAAAGGCACTCAGCTAAATCTCTGAACGCACTCTGATCTATAGGACTAAAAAGTCTTGTTGTGTTACTCATTTGCCTAGAAGCTACCGAAATCTAAAACCAAACCTAAATTCTAAAATAAACTTTTTGAAAGTTCCGTTTTTAGTAGTTAGTGGAAATGTGACGGCTTCAAATCTAAATAAAACTGCGCAAGCAATGAAGAAAAATGATCTGACTGGTGTCGTAAGACGCCAAGATTCATTTACTTTCTGTCTTGTGTGTGAATCTTGGCGTCTTACGACATCGAGATTAATTTACTTTCATAGCCCATTTTAATAGCTACTCAACACAAGGGGAGAAAAATCAGGCGCATATTTCTAAAAAGCACACAACATCGACAACTTTGTAAACGACTTGGGAACCTATGCTACTTGCTGCGAATAATTGCCCTTGGCGCCAATTAAGATTAAATTCAAAAGAAAATTGTTAAATTGATTGATAAGTATAATCATTTTAGGCTGACTTCCAAGAGGCATTAGACAAGGTAGGATGATGGTCTGTGATTGTGTGACAGAAGGTCTGCTTCGCTGTGCTGCTTCAATTCAAACACATTACAGGTCCTAAAAGTAGACATCAAAGATAAAGTATGTGCATCCGTACAGGTTACATGCGGGTTACTGCAGGGTTCCATTTTAGGTCCTTTTCTATTTTAATAATATATTATAAATGCGTAGATTTTGGAAGCCCAGAAACATACTATTAATTATTTTATAGCATGGAACAATCAAGACGATGAAAAAATATATTTTATAGGCTAACTGAAAAGTATTTTCGGGCTATCTTAAGGCGTATTTGTACATATTTAGTGAATATAAGAAATATTTTAAAAACATTATTATTTTCGGTATTGCAAAGGTTTGTGGGTGTGTTTCTTTGCTACCTCTTCACGCTCAAACGGCTGAACTGATTGGAATTTGGTACGAAGGTAGCTGACACCTTGCATTAATACATCGGCAACATTTTATCCGACTGTGTGAAATTCGGCTATAGTTGCTGCAGCTATAACTGACATCCATGCGGGCGAAGCCGCAAGGAATAGCTAGAATCGAATTAATTATGACACGCGAAGTATGCATTTAGGTGTTGGTTTAAGTATTTCTAGACTCCAGCTTCCTAGTTACAGCACATCCGAGCAACACCCTGACTACGTTGGTGCTACTTGATACTAAAACATCTCAAATTACTGATGATGATGATTTTATTACTTAGGTATTTATTTACTTAATATTAGTTTAGCTATTCTCAAGCTATTTAAATATCACTAGTCTTAGTATTGCTTCATATTATCATCGCTATCTTAGTTTTGCCATAATTGTGTTAAACGTATGATATGGTACGTAAGCTGATATAAAAAATACGGAACGATGATCAGTGATTAGTGCTTAAACTATTTCAGACATCCCATGTAAGATTTCTTGCAGCATTTCCTGCAGCACGGCAGCTTGTCAAGTCCCTTCCCCGTCTTCGGTTTGGATTCGCCAAAGTCTGGGCATTTCTCCGTCACGAACTTCAGCTTTACGATCTGCAACCTCGCCTTGTACTCTCTGACCTTCTGTTTCTCTTGGTCTCTTTGCTCTTTCCACTTCGACAGTTTCTGCTGCATCTCTAGATATTTCTCTAACCTCGCTTTTTTCTTTTTAGACTCTACCTTTGTCTTTCCCTCTCCCGTTACTGGACCTAATTTGTGTCCATGTCCAGAATTAGCTATATATTCTTTGATTTTCTCGTATCCCGTATATTCAGGTTTTTGTTGTTTCCTCCTCCCACTTCCGATAAAGTCAGTACTGTTGTTTAGTTTCATTTTGTTGGGGTTTTCGTCGCTGCAGCCCTCACTTGAGTTGTTAGCTGACTCCTCATCCAGAGTAAGATCTGTATCATTAAACTCTTTGATCTGTTTCATGAGCTCTTTCATGTAAGTAATTCCTTCTTTAGCCTCGGTGTCGTTTGTTTTCGATAATGTTTGTATGGTGTCTTGTATGGCGGAGTTGATTTGAGTGTATAGTTCTCCTTTTTGTTTCTCTAATTCTTCTATATTTTGATTTTCGGATATGTTGGTGGTTGTCTTAATTGTGGCACATTTTGTCGCATAAACGTATGTTAATACGTAAAGTAGAGTTTTCATATTTATTACTATGAATGTATTTAGTTTCAGTATTACTCCTACTTCTTCTACTATTGATTGAATATTGTTGTAAGTGAACCAATTTATATTGTTCTTGTGCAACGTTTGTATACCTGTTTTATAACTTTGAGTTTGTTTTATTGCTTTAAGTTATTAGTTTTCAATTGATAAATGTTAAATAGAAGTTAGAAAAGAGTTATAAGCAATCCCATTGCTAACACGAGTGAGGATTCTTCTCATATAATACGCAGTAACAGTCGACATGCATAGGCGTCGATAGGAAATTTAGCTTCCGCAACAAAAATTCAGTTTACCTACAGGCTACCAATTTCATTTGGACCTAATAACGAAAGAGCGGTGCTAACGAAACCAGAGACCGTTTAAACTGTAAACTATCAATTCAAAAAATGATTAACATTTGCGTAAACAATGACATGAAATGAAAGAATTTACTCTGTAAATAGGAATACTCATCAGTTGGAGTCAAAGTTGCATCGCATTATTACTAATTTAATTAGAAATAGGACGTCAAACATTTGTGAACTTTATAAGGATAGTTTTAAAGACCTCAATTATATTATCTATTGAATAATTTTAAGTACTCTTAAGCAAGTGAAATAGGTACCGAAGCCGATAGTCAAACGTCGCTCAAAGTTTCTATATTTTATTTATAGGCTTGTAATTAAGATGTCCTTACATTTGAAGTTCTTTTGAGTATTTAGGATTATTATTATTGATAAACTATTTCAGACATCCCATGTAAGATTTCTTGCAACATTTCCTGCAGCACGGCAGCTTGTCAAGTCCCTTCCCCTTCTTGGGTTTGGATTCGCCAAAGTCTGGGCACTTCTCCGTCACGAACTTCAGCCGTACGATCTGCAACCTCGCCTTGTACTCTCTGACCTTCTGTTTCTCTTGATCCCTCGCCGCTTGCCATTTGGCTAATTTCTGCTGCATCTCTAGATATTTCTCTAGCCTCGCTTTCTTCTTTTTAGACTCTACTTTTGTCTTTCCGTCTCCCGTTACTGGACCTAATCTGTGTTGCTGTCCAGCATTAGCTATGTATTCTTTGATCTTCTCGAATCCAGTAAGTTCAAGTTTTTTTAGTTTCCGTCTTCCACTTCCAATTAAGTCAGTATTGTTGTCTGGTTTCATTTCGTTTTGTTTTTCGTCGCTGCAGCCCTCACTCGAGTTGTTAGCTGAATCCTCATCCAGAGTAAGATCTGTACCATTATACTCTTTGATCTGTTTCATGAGCTCTTCCATGTAAGTAATTCCTTCTTTAGCGTTCGAGTCGTTTGATTTCGCTAATGTTTGTATCGTGTCTTGTATGGCGGAGCTGATTTCATTATAGAGTTCTCCCTTTTGCTTCTCTAAGTTTTCTATTTCTTGCTCTTCGATTTTTTTTGTCGTGTTGCTGATTGTAGCACATTTGGTCGCATAAATGTAAATTAATACGAAAAATAATATTTTCATACTTCGTATGTTAAGTGCCACTAAGAGTCTCGGATTAAATTTTATTGTATTTTTTTTTAATTTTACTTTATGCATTTCACTTTATTTTATTGACGTTTTATGTTATAGCATTAAATCGTTTCTAAGAATAGCAGTTCCATTATTTCCAATATTTTCAGTAAGGAATATTATTATTGACTCCTTTCTTAAAAAATACACATTGGTTACATTAAAAACAATATTAATTTAAAAATAATGTCCAATCGGCAAAAGAAACAGGGTCCAAGCTGCTGGTAGTAAGGGCTCCAGAAAGAACCTCCTTACGATTCTCGATGTATCAGGAACTATCGCTCTCTGAATCAAGCCCTTGATCCAGACGCCCAAAAAAGGTTGGTGTTGGTCGAGGCCCTTTGCTTGTTAAGCCACTTACGGCTATCGGGACAAGGATTGCGAAGTCCACCTCCCACAATTCGATAACCACGTGAGCTAAATCTAACTATTTTATTTCTTTTGCTTTTTCTTCTGCTGTCTCGTCATGGGGTTTGGTGATATCTGTGCTCTTCCACTGATGGTGGTACCTGTAATTGCTATTATAGCAATAAGTGCACCTCTATTGTTATTTAAATTTAAAATGGCGTCGTTATAAAATGTTTAATTTCCAGCCGCGGATACACTTTGCGTCTTGAAATAGATGGACTGTGCCCTCTAAACTAGAGGCTCAAAATATTTAAAATCATAAAACAGATTTTCGTGATGTGGATTTATGATTATTTAAGATATAGCCAGTTGGATCCGAGAATAGATTAGAAACAAACCTTTCTACATACCAAACAAGTTGTAACCTTAATAGGTAAGCATAGACTGAGACATAATTTAACCAGAGTTAAAAATATTATATCCCAAACCTCACTTTAATGGCCCTGCAATAAACTAAAACAACAAGATCCAATCTCGCGTCTATCGACATCGACAAAGACGCTGATAATCAAATTATATCGACGTCGCGGAGATCACCGATAGGGTTGACTACAGACACAGGATACAGAACAGTGGAAGGAAGAGGCGCTTAAACAACGCGCGTGTCTTCATTAGGAGGTGACGATCACCCTTAGCATGTATGAAATAACCAGATTTCAATTGATTTATATTTTGTAACTGAACCAAAGCTATATTTTCTTTTAGCTAAATTTATTTTAGATTATTTATCTATCTCTGCTTATCCTCGATTTTAATCATTAATTTGTCAAAATTTTGTCACCATACCTAGCACTTCCATGTATTTTTTATTCCATGGTTTACAGACAAGGTGACCTCATCAAGATCATAAACCTATTTAATGCAGTTCATTTATATTGTAAATATTAACGAGACTATGAATAAATTAGATATTGTTAAATTGGGGTAATCTTGGTGAAGATTAGAAAATTAATTGAATAATAAGTTTAAGTTTGTTGAAATTTCGAAAGCTATCGATTGTTTGAGATTAAAGTTAATTGAATAATCGTTTGTTTATTGTGATACGGTATAACCGCAGTCTGTGATAACAATATCTTACGAATACCAAGTTAAAACATTACTGCTTTATAATAAGATATCGAAGATATCGAATCTAACGGCTCCAGCACCCTGCACGCATCTTGCATCTTTGCTTCGATCTGGTTCGACTGGAAGCCGACCTCAACATAGTTGGGAAAAGACTGGGTCGATGATGATGATGAATAATGAGGACCTTTCGAGACAACAAACATTTTGATTTTAATGGCTACAATTAGAACAATTTAAAGATGTGGTGCTTGTTGGTGGTGGTTTAATATTAATTTTTTTTACTATAATTCCAAATAATATCTCCCGTCTACAATAACACAAATAAATCATAGTCAATTTTAATTAGCGCGGGCGCGGGCGGACCCTCGCCGACTTAGTGCTTACTAACGGAGATTGACGCACAGCTTCATTCAATAACTGAATAGACGTTTGATAATTATCACTTGATAGCTCCTAATGGCACTCTAATACAATTTAGTTTTTCTAATCTGCAATGGCAGGTTACAGATGAAATTATTTGAAATAATAAATGGAATGAATGTACCTAATGTGAACTGAAGTAGTTTTAATGTTGAAGAATAAGTTTGAACCGACTTTGAAAAGGAGGTTTTCAATGCGACGGTATTTTTTATGTTTGTTACCTCAGAACTTCGGAATGGCTGAATTAAGTTTGGCTCAGTAGTCTATTTGGAGTTGGTTGTAAGTTTTAGTTGTTACAAAAAAATATTAAGTATTTATTCGACAGTATTCAATGTAGGAAAATTGCTGTTAGGTATTCGAAAAATGGCAAGAGCGAGTCGTTAGTTGTTTTGATGGTGGAGCAAATCACTGGTCGAGGCGTCAGTCCTCCGCTGTGCTGTTTACTACACTTTGTTTTACAGTACTTATCACACGTTTTCAGGGGAAATCTTGCGAGCCTGTATTAACCGCGTGTAGAACGACGTATACTTTGACGCTAGTAGGTGCCTTTAGGCGTTATGTAGCAAAAATGCGGTCTTCGGTATCATTCAAGATCCTCAAACAAGGACTCAAAACAAGCATTCATGGATCACACAACTTCTTGTCCTACGTAGGGATGGAGCCCGAAACACAACGAGCATATTGGGTTTGGCGTTTTGACCTCAACCACTATAAAATACTTTACGATATAACATAAGTATACTTACTGGACGATACCTCATGTTGACTTGCGCCGCGTCCACTTTGTCAGCGGGCGCGGGTGTCGCCAGGTCGCCACACTACACATACGCACTACATGTGGATGGCTATCAATCACGTGTAATCCTCTCGCGGGACTCAGCTGCGCCCTTAGTGGTATACTGTGGGTTTTGCTAAGATTTTGTTATACAACACGTTGTATCGATCGATGTTGTTTGCTTAGTTTTATTGTGAAATAAAGATTTTACTTTCAAGGCATTTATGTCACGTGATATGTTAAAGTCACACCATGTTGAACCCACAGCCGAACAAAATATTGTTTTCAGTTCTTGGCCACTTGTTATAATATATATTTGAAGTTCATTCCACCTTCACCCTAGCTAACCTAACAGCAATTTTTTCTGTAATCGTGGAAATTTTTTATGTTTCATTTCAATAATATTTGAAGAGCATTGCTTTTTCCAATTTTACTATAGGGAAAATGCTTTTTCTGATCCTTAAACTTTAGTCCTTCAATGGCTGGATAGATGGCGCTGAACGTCCTACGCATTAGATCAGTAACAGAGTGGTAGTGAGTGCAGCGTCTGTTGGGATATCAATATAGGTGTGCTAACAGCGCCACCTGTCTGCGGGTTTGTCACAAACGCTTGCTCTAATTGCATTCCCGTAATTGCAAGCCCCTCCCCCCCAACATGTCACTCACCAGGTAATGACCAGAAGTTTAGACTAGTTGTTGTTAGTTGCTTAGTTCATCAACTTAGCTTATTTTTTGGGGAAAATTAGCAGATGTGGAGTAGGGCCAACGCTATTTGGTAGTATATTGCTTCTAAAGCAAATGGTAGTTCAACGAAAGAAAAACAATAAAAGTTTACAATAATCCAACGTTGTTTTTTATACACTCGCTTTCTTGTTTTTTTGTCGTTTCGGAGACATTGCCCGATAAGCTAGCAGACTGAAATTTTTGACACTGCAATTTACAACTATAAATACGGCTGGAGCGATTGTGATAAAATTTTAATGGAGTGACATTTAAAAACGTGGGTACTTTGATTTTTTAAATTTTATAATTACCTGCACTAACTCTACAAGACTGTACGTGGAACAGCGAGCTGCGTGTGACGGGAGCCATCATCTAGAAAGTTCACCCGCGCTCGCGCTGTCTGTCACATTATATTACAGTGTTACAACTATTTAGAGGAGTTCATTCTAACACGTTATGACTAAAATATACTAACATAATTAGATACTCTAATTATGTCGACTGGAGTCGGAGGATGAAAAAAAAAATACTTATAAAAAATTAATTGATCCCGGTTGCGATGTGCAATATTGGTGTCAATTTGTCAGCGTTCCGTCTATCACACCGACATGGCATATTGCACATTACACCGATGTGTAACACTCTTGTTCTTTTTGTATAGTTTTGTTGACATCTGACGAGGATACTTGCTTGGTATATTTTCTGGTGTGCTGATTACCTCACGAAGTTAGCAACGGAAGTTTATTTTGAACCTAAAGCTCTTGATTTGGTATTCCAATTATCATATCGTAAGTTTATCATCATTGATTTCGAAATAAGAAAAGAAATACCTTTATACATAGTTCAATTGTTTACAAAACAGTAATCTTCTATTAAAAAAAAACCATAATAAATAAATAAATGCGGACAACATCACATACATTGTTCTGAACCCAAAATAAGTTGCTAAAGCACTTGTGTTATGGAATTCAGATACAACGAAGGTACCACAAACACCCAGACCCGAGACAATGTAGAAATGTGAATTTTTACATTGACTCGACCGGGGATCGAACCCGGGACTTCAGAGCTAGCAACACCTTGAAACCGGTGCGTACGCCACTCGACCACGGAGGTCGTCGAATAATGCACTGAACCAACGTAATGAGCTTACCTAATTACTAAATCGGTTTAATATTCCTGTACTGCTTGACCGGACCATAACCACTAAATTAAAACTTCTCCATTTCAGGGACAAAAGCTACTTGCACTTCTGTCTTGCCTGCCTCACATTCATCTTACTTTAAGGTATTGCAGTTCTTGTCTCCACGGATCTAAAGGCCTAGCACTACACTTTAAGTAAGACAGGAACGATTGTAGAAAAGAGAAAGCACATATACGTTGTAGAGCCGTGTCTCGCTCGCACAACTTCAAGAGTGAAACTTCTAAATGTTACCTAAATCCGTATGTTACACCGTGTAAGTCTAGTAAGTATTATCTCACTCAATCTTAGGTACCTAGTACTGACTCATACCAAACAGCTTACATAATCTTTCATTACATTTACCGCATAACAACAACGTTACTACAATGCTTACAATTTACAAATATGTAACACAGTAAAATAATTCATACCTGAGCCAGGAGTCGAACCTACGTCCGCTATAAGATGTGTCAATGTAGTTTTTAGAGCACAAGGTACTGTTTAAATTAAATTAAATTAAATTTATTTATTGTGTAACTAGGACTAGATTACATGACAGTAGTTTTATTACAGTATAGGCAGGCACAGACTTCATATTAATCTAGTTAATGGGTTGAGTACTGTTCTCCTAGATAGGCTACAAAATAGCCTGTGTTTAGGAAAGACAGTTCTGGTCCCAAATCTTAGTAGAAGACAAAACTGTTGCACGTGTTATGATCAAAAATAACATATTAAGGTTTGTAAAATTTTAAATCAAAATTAAAAAGTACTGCCGGTAATTGTAGCAATAGGATACCTTTCTTAATTCTAGCCGGTATTAAACTAAAGAAAAATAAAATAAAAAATAAAATGGAAAGTTAGTGTTAGTACAGTGATATTATGTAGTGTGTATGTGAGTGTGTGTGTGTGTGATGTCTGTTTGATATTGTATTTGGTGTGTGATTATTTTATTTGTGTGTGGTGCTTGTTTTCGTGTAAGTGTGTTGTGATAGGTATGTGACAATAGGTAGTAAAATCATTTATTCAGGAACACTTCAGTTTCATGATAGTTAAGTTTTTGTAGGTGCGTGCGAACAATGATTAATTATGATTTATACTTAGAATAAAAATCTGAAGTACTTCGGCAACTGTTTTTACTGATCAATAGCACACTTATTCGTCTCTAATGTTATATTGCCCACCGGTTACACGAGGTACTTACCCAGCATTACAATCAAGGATTATTTTCACTGTTTTTAAAGATTAAAGTTGCTAAACATGGTGTAAAATGTTAAATTAGAAGTAGAAGGTCTAATTAAGTTTAGTACGGAGCGCCTCACAAAGCATCTTAACTCATCAGCGTATCACCCACAAATCTACCGCTTAATTTACTCGGTACAGCCGGCAGGCAACAACAAACACATGTCAAGTACACGCGAGAATAAGCCATAAAGCCGCCCCTTTGGAGCACAAACTGTTCAAAGTTGTGTGCGCACAAACGTGCGTGCCTGACGCCTTGAGCTTAACGCTGTATCCTGTCAGGTTTGTGCCTGGAGTGTCAGGCAATGTTCCGGAGTGCGTCTGCATTGGACTAAGAAATGTTATGAGTAAGTCTGGGTATTAGAGAATTATTACATGACTGGCAAACAAAAGAAGTAGGTTCTGTAAGTTTTTTTTATTGGCAATAATTTGGATGAAAACTGTCATTTTATCATTAGCTAATTTCATAATTACTTGAATGCACCCTGTCTTTGACCGATGTGATGTATTTGGTGTTGTTTCAAACCTGTACTTCATTTTAAAAGACGGTAATAAACAAACACCTTTTTTAAATTGAGAGTAAGTATTCGACTTTTACTCATTCCATTCGGTAATTTGCCTTCCACTACTGTGGAGAAAAAGTTTCCCCTATTCCATACCATTCAAGCTTAAAAACAAAACACAATCACAAGTGGTTCTTATAAGTAAACTAAACACTGTTAGTAGCAAACAGACTTGCGTTGAGACTGTTACCAATTGTTTTATAGTTTGAAAGTGTTTCGGATGGGCCTCGCTTTAAAGAATGGTAACAGGTAGACTTGGCCTGCAGCCAGGCTGAGGCTAAAGAGGCCTAAACACTATTCACTTGTAACAATACCACTGGTGTACGGAAATAGAATAATATTGTTGTATTTAAGCTTAGTAGTTTTGTAAGGATTTCATTCTGAAAGGGTGAACATGGAAGCTTATTACTGAGGCTCCGCTGTCTGTGGGTCTATTGGTCCACCAGTCCATCACCAGCCTGTATCTCATGAACAATGATAGCTTGATAGACACGTCATATTTTGTCTTGTATTACGAGCACTAGGCAATTAATAAACATGCACGTATGTATTTCTAAATACATTCAAATTATAAGTGAACTAATTGAAAACAGAATGAACAAGCTCATCAGACACACATTTGGGTCTAAATCGAATCCGCCATCTCCGGTATAGCAGCCAGGACCACTTACCAATAGAACAACAGGTAAATCGCGTCGTCAATGTATCATCATAAGCTTCTATAACAATAAAGGTAATTATCGTTATTAAATTTTGTTTTTGGTTTCTGAGTTCACTTTAGTCCACATTTTTTCTAGGGTAGATTACCAGCGTCCTAGTATATTACCCACGGCGGGGGGCCACATTCGGTGCTATGGATCGGTCCCAATATGAGGCGAGGAGGCCGACGCTCTTTACACGTCGGTCAACAACACAAGAAAGTGACCTACCGGCCCACATTACTGGCCGGTGGAAGCCCGCGGTCGGTGTATGAAGGATTGCAACGCATTGCCATACACCGACACAAAAACGCGGATGACGTAGCACGGCGGTTCAGGTTTAGTCAGTAAAAGTCTGACACCACCCATTTCCTCCCCCGAGGGAGTGGGTGTCCATGAGGATTCCCCCGCCTAAACAAAAAAAAGGGTAGATTACCAGGGACCAAATCTTTAAATGACTGTCTAGATTTAGACTCGGGGCACGAGCTCGTCTCTTACTACCTCTAGAAGACCCCAGCCTCAAGTTACTCCATGAATGTAACTACACCCTTATATACATATAAGTGCCTACTCTTACACATAACTATGTAGCGATCGGAATCTGCTTTGTATCGGAATGTGCTAATCGTTATTTGCAGATGCCGCTGGCCTTATCTCTGGGGGGGTGAGGTATGCGACAGGGGAGGGGGGGGGTAATTTATTTGGTAGAACAATCTCTGTTTGTTCTCGAAATAGGATTTGGTGGAGAAATTACTGGAAATAATCAAATTGATTCGTAGTTAATTTTCCTTACGAAAATATATAACTTGTTTTTCTTTTCAGGATATTCGATCAACGATTAAAAGGATAAGTTTTACGTACTGGTGAGAGTTTCTTTTTGCAAATTCTCTACACTTTAAAGGCTATGAATCTGAATCTTTATGAATGTGCAGATGGTTGTGTATCAGACTGATATGCATCCTATTCATGCATCTTCGTGGACATTTGAGAATGATATTTTATCGATCGTTTTGAAAGGGGTTTATTTGAGACTAGACTTGACTTGATTTTACAGGAAGAAAGAAAAAAGGAAGTTTCTACAGTGCCTTAGTTACATATTTTAGTGGTTTCTTAGGTTTACGCGAATGTTAGACATTGAAATGAAACTACTTTTACGGATTTTATCGCGGTTTAATTTTAGATTTTAGTTCCCGACGTTTCGAAACCTTTGCAGGTATCATGGTCACGGGCAGACTGAGATGGCGTTCGTCTTGACAGAAGATGTTGCTCGTTCTACCTTCATATTTTAATTAATTATTTGTGGTCCGACCTACGCAGTATGAGCTCACTGAGTCTTGATGTCTTGCAGCGCTGCTCTTGGGTTTGGCCTTGAGTTTATTTATTATTGGGTCCCAAGTAGGTGATATCTTCCAGCCATCTTCTCTATTGAAATTAGGGTGTTTTTTAATCTCAATAGCCTCGCGAAACATCCTAGGTAGGAATTTGGATTCTTTAGCGAGGATCTGTGGTTGGTCAAATCTAATATAATGGCTGGAACCTTCAGCATGTTCGGCGACTGCAGACTTCGTTGAGCGGCGGTGTTTGACGTCAGCTATGTGTTCTTTAACGCGGGTCCCTATGCTTCGTTTGGTTTGACCGATGTAAGAGAGGCCGCAGTCACAATCTAGTTTGTATACTCCTGCATCTTGTCATCTCAGTCTGCCCGTGACTATGATACCTGCAAAGGTTTCGAAACGTCGGGAACTAAAATCTAAAATTAAACCGCGATAAAATCCGTAAAAGTAGTTTCATTACATATTTTAGTTTTTCGTTCTGAAGTCTCGATAGACTAAAAAGATTTAATAATTGATTTTCTTTTACATTATTTCGATAACAGGCGAACACGAAGTTATACTTTCCAGAAGGTGGGGGGGGGGGCAAGAGGGTAGTTAGCACGGACGAATAAAATGAAGCCTAGTCTCGTCTCCCCATAAAATCAGAATACCCAAAAATAATGATTTGCTATTTTACAAAACAATATTCAAGCCAAATTTCAAAGCCGTAGTCCATTTCATATAAACTCTGACTCTCCATTCCCCATCAACCCTTTTTTCCATTTGAGAAGAAACCTAAATCCTTAATCATACTCTAGACTACCTGTGTACCTAATTCCAAACCTAGGCTCTGTAGTTTTGGCGTGAAAGCGAGACATACAGACGGACAAACAGAGATCTTTCGCATTTATAACATGAAGTGTGGACTATATATGCATAATAACTTACATGTGTATTGTCAGACATTACATACACTAAAGTCGGTGTGTTGTATGTATGTATGAGTACACATAACCCGTCAATCGTCGCCGTATAATTAATCCGGCTTAACCCGCTTATTACCGGCGCTGTCTATACAATGCATATTGTTGTATTATACAAGTACTATTATTATGTTAACACTGACTGAAGACATTACTTAATCAATTTGTCACGTTAACTGTCATTAGGTTAAATCGATTTTCAGTTTTGACAATTCGGGTTTGGCGTGGTTGAGTTCAACACTCTTCCCACTGTCCGCAACTAGTCCCGGGTTCGCTCCCCGCGTAAGACAGGTGTTTTTGTGATTTACGAAGACTATTAGAGGTACTATTATTATTATTAGAGATTGTTTTGAATTTTTGTGAAACTTTTGCCTAACACATTAATTTAAAAAAGAAGACTCTCGCACTTACTACTTTAATCTTTATGTCGCATTCGATCGATCAAGTCACAAGCACAAAGACTAAGATAGACTTAGAACAAGCATTCGTGGATCACACAAATTCCTACAGAGCAGTAATAAAATATGTAACAAATACTTAGAGAACTCTTCATCTTAATACTATAAGTATAGATTAATACCACATAATACATGTACTAGGTAATGCATGCACATCTATGATGGTATAACAGTCACTCTGTTATTTAGTGAGTCTAGATTAGCTCGTAACCGGAGACGTCGCCTGCCCCACTCCTCGGGGAGTCACACCGCACACGGAATAGACACCTCTAGCGCCTGCCCACGTGATACCTGGTTAATTGTCGTGGTCTGTATATTAATGTTGTCTTGATAAAAAATCTGAGAACTTTACTGTTACATTTGTGCTATCCATTCTCTTGATTTGAAGTGACTTTGTTAAAATAATTATTAATCCTATTTTTTTTTACTGTGCAGAAATGTAATGCGTTATAAACTACATAGTATAGTTTATGAAATTATGCAAGAGAATAAATCGAATTAAAGAAAAATTATATCATTTTTCTATAGCCTGATGCAGAAGCGGGCAAAGCCGCGGAAAAGAGCTCGTAATAGACTATACAAGAGTACAAAACCTATTTACAACTTACTGACAAAGGAGTAGGTTATCAATTTGTTCACATTTACACTGCATTTTACGTTTGTTATAGTCCTTTTTGAACGTGAAATAGCTGACAATTCATCTATTCATCAAGTATGGCTCAATAAGTTTTCTTTGAAATCGATTGAGTTGTAGATAATATAGATATTTTAAAACAATGTACCAACCATTGTAAATGTATTTAAAACAAAATACTTAGTAAGTACACTGTAACACAAAATGTTCATCACCGCTATTCACGTTAGGGCATCGTTTACAAAAACTGCTGCAGAACTAGTAATGACGCGCGGCGCGGGCTGCAACAAGTTAGCCACAGCTTAGCAACGTATAGATAATGGTACTATATATACATGTAGCTGCTTGAAGTGAGGAGGTTCCGTACGTTGATGTATCGGGTGGTTTATTTGAGTCGAAAACGGTCAAGTGACATGTATAGTTGTGAGATTCATAAGATTTAGCTTGATAGACGGCAAAAAAGAAGATCTCTTGTACTAAGTTCTGTGTGTACTTTTGTATGAGACCTTAAACATATGATACGCTTTATGAAATGAATCTATTATATCAACATACATTATACTTTATATGGAGTTATGATTCAAGCCTTTAAAGATTAGATTAATTTGACTAGCTTTTCCCAGCCCTTACAGCATTGGTTGGAGGTTTTAGCTACTAAAACATTACCAATACAGTCGGATTATAAGTAGCCTATGTGTTAATATGGGTTTGCTTGTAGTTTACTACAAATTGGAATTCATCGAAATTAGTCAAGCTGTTTGAGAGTAATGAGACAAAAACTGACAAACTTTTTCCTTCAAATTATTTATGTGTAATACGCTGAACAATACGAAAGCTTTCATAAAAATGTACTATATCGTCAAATCATACGTTAATTAAAGCCTTGCATTGTCTAGGAATATCTGAAGTGTTCAATATTACCGAATTCATGAAACGTTCATTAATTAACGCAGTTTACAGTGCGTAGGCACCTCGGTCTATTGTCGGGGACTTTATTAGAACTGTATCAACTAATTAACTCTCACCAACTAGGAACAATAGTGAACACATCAACTATTTTAGAGAAATCAGTAGTGTGAGGTGATAACGTAATGTTACAAGTAAAACCATGTGATTTTACAAGCTTTTGTTTACTTTTATGTGTGCCGTTGTATGTATGTATGTCTGTCTGTCGGTAGGTAACGAAATCTCGTAAGTTGAATTTATCAACTTGAAGGTTTCTGATAGAGCGCAAATTCCGAACGAGTTGTATTTTGAAAATTTATCCATGCATGTTTTTTGAGGAGTTCGTGGGTAAGCTATAACCGCATAAGTGAGTCGGTCACAGGTTAAGCTACGCTTGACGCAGTTGGTCCGTATATGGGTGATGGGTTGAGGAGGTCAGATAGGCAGTCGCTCCTTGTAAAACACTGGTACTCAGCTGAAACCGGTTAAACTGGTAGCCGTACCCAACATAGTTGGGAAAAGGCTAGGCCGATGATCAATGCATGTTTTATTTCACCATATCAGATATTCTAAAAATCGATACATATGTATATAATGTAGCCGTATACGTAACAGCTTTCATGTTTTGCAAGGCACGTAAAAATGTGAGTTGTAAACTATCCCTTAATTGAGAGTGACGGCTATTTGCAAAAAAAAAATATTACTCTGTTTGCATTTTATCAAAGGGTTTACTATATATCCCGCGGATGTCTAAAACAAACTCGCCAACAAAACTACAGAACAAAGTTATACGAACATAGTTCATAGAAGAGTTGAGTTCACCTGCACAAGGTTCCAACGAAAAATGTAACGTATTGACTTTGTGTGGGAATGCAACTTTGTCAAAATGACTGCGGCACGAATCTGGATTGCATTAGTTTGTGGTTTGTAATCCTGTGAAACTGGCTTTGAGGTATACTGTTGTGGGAGAGGGAAACAGGATTTGTAATTGTTGTTGAGTTAACTATTACGTTGTTTACGGTTCAATACAGTTCAACTTTTGTCAAGTCAATAAAGAATTTGTTTTTGTCCGTCGGATAGTCCGCATGGCACCAGCCTGTATCTCAGGGACTGTAGTTGCTAGACAGTTAAAACTTTCTCAGACCATGTATTTCTGTTACCGCTATAAGAAGAAATACCAAAAATAAAGATGGAGGTCAAGCAACTAATTATTACGGTTTTGTGTCACGGAACAAACGGTGGGAATTTTGCACATTGGTTGTTTGGCATACGGCATATACGACCAGCCCAATTTCAAGACAACTAACAATCGATAATAAATACTATTAAAATCTATTAAGTAATAAGGGTGAAACTTACATAAGTATGCAATTATAAACGTCTGCACGTATAGCCGAGTGTAAATTCCCCCTCCCCGCGTTGTACACGATCCTTTTTAGACTGGGTGTGTTTCTCCATGCGAGTTGAAAGTTTGTTTAACTCACTGCGACACTAACATAGAATTCCTTAAGGCAGGCAGTAAATGTTATATTGAAACAATCTTGTCAAAACGATTGTGTTGGAGTAAGTTTCCGTGTCTTTGCATATTAATCAAATATTTACTTTAGATACTGTTTCATTCAAATTTCAGTGAAAAGTTACACAGGTCACAATATATTGAAACTGTATTCAAGTGTTTCAATATCATTAAAAGTTATAGTTAACGAAGAGTGAGTGTAAATGTAGCAATATGTGGAGAATCGATAGAGATGCCCCGACTCAATCGGAATATAAGCGGCGCTGAGAGCTGTGAGTGTCGCAGGCTAGGGGTGGGGGCGTGTCGATAGATGTTAAATTAATAATGTAGCGAATTATTAAATCGATAAGTATCAAAACAGTAAAGTATACGATCAAAGACGTTTGAGTCAAATATGTATGATTGTCTCAGGGGCTCATAATAAGAAGCAATGAAATGAATTTTAAATTTTTTATCACGAAATAAACACAACAGCAAACTTAACTTAGCACGTCACATCTTACTTCCACACCCGCAGATTTTATTTTATTTGACGATTTTTAAAATTCTTTTGGCAACGTTGTCTGAAATTCGTTTGTCCGTTGTTTATTATACGAAGAGTGAGTCATTTGCAATTAAAAATCTATTTTGTTTAAAACTAACCTCAAAACATTACAACATCTCCCTGCCATAGTTCAACGTAATTCATTTTCTAGCTTATTTCGTCTACACATTAGCTCGAATGAAGCTTGTTTTCTCGAGAAACAACCACAAAATGGAAGCATTTCACAAAACCATCTACTACGGTACTGTGCACCTACTATGTACCTAGTTTAAACCAATTAGGTTTAAACTATGCGAATACCGTTGATTTGGCTCGTTTAATAATTGATGGGCTGTAGTTCTTTAGAAACTCACAAAGGAGAAAACCAAACTCCATAGAACTTAGGAAGATTTCACGAGCCCAATTTTCACGTCTCTCAGCAATGGCCAAATTGGTAAAATCAGACAATGTTTACACTGATTGTTAGTCTTAGCGAAACCTCCTTTTTAAAGTGAAACCTTCTTCTTCAAGATCCTTAGTGAATCCTCCTTCTTCAAAACCTGGGATTTGACAAGCGGTGCTCTATAAACAACGGAGCGCACTTAGCAACGCTGGAACATATCCGTCTCCTGCGTTGTATTTATTCAGCATAGCAGCGATAACAGTTACAATTGGATTAGGAGCATCGTTACAAGGTTAAAAAAGGTACTAACTTGACCTTTTTCTTATTTGCTAATAATGAAAAATGAACAATTCCCTTACTAAGGAATTAAGCAATGTTGAAGGGTTACATAAATATTAAATACAGATACACAAAGACACCCACAGTAAGGACCATCATTTATAATGGATCGCACAAATAGTAGCGCTCAGTTTAGAGTGATGACATCAACCACTATTCGCGAAGTCTAATCACAATTATTCCAGTAATTCAAAAAACAAAAATAAATGCTCAACCAATTTACTGTTAAAAATAAAAACATCGATATCGACAGTTATTAATAATGTTCCCTCACTAATCATAACCCGTTTACTGACACAGGTAGTGCGTGGCGCCTACGAAAATCAAACAATTGTTAGCGCGACATTTTGTACCATCTCCCTTTCTCTCCTCACGATACTGGTATAAGTGCGAGAGAGACGGAAGATGGAAATGTAACGAAGTATAATTGGTTGTCGGTTATTGAATGGTGGTTATTGTTCTGTGGGAGTTGATTAACGAAACTGTTGACGACTTCTTGATTTCCGCGGAACTAATCAACTTTCTTAACTTGTGAGTTGGTGATGTTTGGGACTATTTGCGTTTGCTTTCATTATTGCGTATTGCGTAGTGTATTTCAATGAGTTTGCAATCGAATAAGACATTTTTAATGTATAAGGAAGATTTGTAATTTTATTGCATTTGTTAATAATTCATATGAAAATTAGTTTTGTAATATAATTTTGTTTCAGTTATTACTAGCGACCCGCCCCGGCTTCGCACGGGAGCAGTGCTAATATATCGACAGAATTTCTTTAACGTTCTTTATTTTGATAAAGATTCATACCATCGTCGCTGCATCGTAATTAAAAAACTTTGGAATAAACGTTTGAAATTTTAAAAATTGAATACATGTCGTATTTATTTTGATTTTAATAAGGATTACCATCTTAACAAAAACAGCTTCGCAAAGAAATTTTGTTTTGGGATAAAATTATTAGCCAAAAAAATGGATATGGTGAGTCAACCTTAAAAGATAGACATATGCTGTCTGAGACTTATTTGTAGATCCTTTTATGGTGTACAATGTTGTAGAGCATTATTTTGAAGTATCTCTTGTGGTTAAGCCAGCGTTGTAACGGAACGTTACATGAATAATCATGTTTTGTTTCTACAAATTATAAATTGAACTACCTACATATTGTTCATATTATAGTTGGCAGCGGTGGGTATATTTATTAAATTCTAACCAATACATAAAACAAAACATAGAAAAAAAATATATAATAATAATAATATTAAAATAAATAAAATCAATTATAACTGTGCAAAACTTAATTAATAAAAATAAAATAACAACATGAAAATGAATGCATTGTTCTTTGTTTACGCGTGTTTTGGAACGCGCCGAATGAACCGAACGAACCAAGAATGAGTTCGATTGAGGGAGATGGGACATACTGGCCAGTCGCTCCTAGGCTGATGCGAGCGTGTTACCTCTGACCACTTTCCGTCCTGTCAAGCGTCCTAGCAGACACGGCCGTTAAACTCAAATTTAAAAAAAAAAATAAGTTGAGAGTGTTCAAGTTGAATACTTGCACTTAATATTGTTGTGAAGATCCCGAATTAGGGTAAGTTTTAAATAGCACACAATTCACCCATCTTGATCATATAGTTGTTTGTTATATGTTTCTTTTTATTTGCAGCTTATTATGTTCTATGTGCCACTGTACCTTTGTCTTGCTTTGCCACTCGTTTGTTACTGTGCTGTGTTACTCGCTTTATGTTGCTTAATTCACCAAGCTAATGAGCTAACACTATTTAAGTAAAGTAGTAGTTTCAAATAAAATTATTGCTTCAATCTACCTGCAAGTAAAATAATATTTTTTTATTCAAAATTTAAATATCTCAATGGCCATAACCGTAATTTTATGTTTGTATTTTTTTTTCCGTTAAACTGCTTTATGTGTAAACTCCGTTCTGGGTAGTACCGCCACGTCAATACTACTACATTTAGATAGGTATCGCTTCCTCGTTGTCGACGGTGGTACTCCAGCACGGAATTTATTAGGCCGAGTTCTGATTAGCTCGAACGGTGATTTCCAGGTTTTTTCTTCCGGCTTTAAGGAGCCAGCAGCATCCTCGCGTTCGGGCCTGCCTACCAACCGAGGTCATCCGAGGAGCCCGCTTCCGGCAACACCAGTCGCACGTGCGCGCCATCTCCATCACCGGTGAAGTCACCGTACAGCTCAGCACTGAACCTCGGCCTACTTCCATCTCCGGCCAGCGGCGGAATCCCGCCACAACTACAGGGGGGTACCTATCCCTGCAGAGGTGACTACAGACAAAGTTGTAATCCACGACCCATAAATCTTCGTGTGCCTCCGGCTGTGTTTTTTTTATATAATATAAATTTTGAAGGTACACACCCGTTTTATTTTTTTTATTAATCACCTACCTAGGTGGGAATAAACGGGTGGAGGTTACACTGGCGCCCAATTACGTGGTTTTGTCTGTTCTCGCTTCTGTAGTTAGTAGTTAGTTATTGTACGGTGAGTGGGTAATTTTATTTTTTTTATTTTGTAAAACGCTTTGTGTGTTTGTTTGCATCAACTGGAGTGAAGTCTTATAATCTCATCATTTCCGTTATTTTAGTATATTGTGTTAACGTTAAAAAAAAAAAAAAAAAAAAAACTCATATACAGGGTGTTTTTTTTATACAGGCTGTTCAATTTTTTTTATAATATTGCTATCAGCCGTGGTAAAATTTGAATCGTGCTGTTTTTTTCCAATTCTTTGCATAACCTTCACACCAGTTGCAAAAATTGTTTTGTCTGCTTTTGTTCGCAATTTTTTTGTTTCTTTCTTTCTGTTACTTCTTACTTACACAGCGTTCTGTTAAAGTAGATTATAACGGAACGGAGTATTTTTTTTCTTTCCATAAAATTTTGTGTGCTATTTACAACTTTCTCCCATTTTGATTTTTTTTTTACCCGTATTTAAAATGGCATACCCTATTAAGTTCCTATCATTACAAAAGTCGGAATTAGAATACGAGGTAGCCGTACGAGGTGAAACCCCAGCTAATACTGTGGCGGATCTTAGACGGCAGATCTGTAAGCTCAGCCAAGTTTTTTTGTCTGAGGATATTTTGTGTTCCCACCTTGACCCTCTTGATGACCTAAATAGTTGTCTGGAAATTTTAAATAAAATTAAGTCTAGCCTTGAGGTGGATACCAAGGACAAGAATATTTTGGGGAGAATCGAAAATCTTTTCCATCATCTTTATCATAGACTGAACAGGATAAGTAGGGATGATAAATTCTTGGACGTGCATACGG
Organism: Trichoplusia ni; assembly: GCF_003590095.1. Lineage (NCBI taxonomy): Eukaryota > Metazoa > Arthropoda > Insecta > Lepidoptera > Noctuidae > Trichoplusia > Trichoplusia ni. Next base: position 82,727 of record NC_039501.1, read on the forward strand.
AATGTACAAGTATGTTTAAAGAATATTATGGAGCTTTAACATCTTTAAAAGCGAAAAGTATAGACCCCCTCATTACTACCATCCCGCATTCTGATCCGCAAGTTACAACTGAGAGATTGAACATTTCAGTGACTTGCGAAGGTAATGTTAAAAATTGCGAATTAGCGAAACTAAAATATGACGGCAAGTCTTGCGTACGTGCTTTTATTCAGCGAGTCAGCGAATTTAGTGTAGCTCGTAATATTTCGAATTCAAAATTACTATCATTCGCTACGGAAATCTTTGTGGACGATGCACTTCATTGGTTTAGAAGCGTAAAGCAACAGGTTTCTTCTTGGGATGAACTTATTGTCCTTCTGCAACAGGACTTCGACAGAGCGGATTACGATTACCTTCTGCTGTCTGAGATTCGATCTAGGACTCAGGGAGCAAAGGAAAACATTACCATCTACCTATCGATTATTTCAGGAATGTTTTCACGCTTGTCGAGATCTTTTGCAGAGGAGGATAAGTTAGAAATAATATTGCACAACATTAGACCGTGTTACGCGAGCACTCTGGCCTCGGCATCTCAGATCACATCGATTGACCAGTTAAGAAGTCTTTGTAGGAACTACGAAAACGTGCAATCACGCATGGCACAGTTTCGCGAACCTGCCGCTCCTACTTCTGACACGTTAGCACCTGAGTTCGCATACAAACAAAGAACCGATATAGCTAACAAACAAAACTATAATATTAACAATAAGTTTGGGAACAACAAAACAAATGCAGAAAATAATAATAAACAAAATTTAAATAACAGTGTAAATGAAAATATTTACATGCCCTAAATACTAGTGATTCCATCCCCGGGGCAAAATTGCCGTATTGTCCTAGATGCCGTAATAATTCGCATAGCCTGAGGGATTGTCAGAATAAAGAAATTATGTGTTTTAGGTGTGGTCACAAAGGTATCAAGAAACCAGATTGCCCCAATTGTAACAAAGCTCAAAAACCAAAAAAACTAAGTATGCAGAATTGTCTCGACTCAGCCTCGTTAGCAGGTCGCTTTAATAAAGAGGATTGGGAAAATTGGTTGAAAACAATTAAATTGTTCTTCAACAGTTACAAAATGTCTTCAATTCTGCATACTAAGCCTTTGGGCGATTTGCGACCATATCTGAATATTAAAATTAACGATATTACAGCGTCCGGCCTCCTGGATTCCGGGTCAGCTATTACAATATTAGGAAATAATTCTCATAACACCCTAGTCAGTCGTGGCTTAAGCTATGTACTGATGATACACCTTCGATAGTAGCTGCAGGTGGTCAGATACTTAAGAGTACTGGCTATATAAATGTGCCAGTACATTTAGAGGACCAATTTCATATAATTAAGTCATACGTAGTTCCAGAAGTTCAATCATCGCTTATTTTAGGTATTGACTTCTGGCGCGCCTTTCAATTGTGTCCGAAATATTTGGGTTCCGTAGATTTGTCAAATAATTCATTAGTAGATTTAAATAGTAATAATCACCAAACTTTCATACAGTCTTATGATAGCTTAGATGAGTCTCAACGCTCTATTGCTGATAACGTTGTTGAGCAATTTAGGGACGTTTCATTTGAGGTTAAAGGCTTAGGCCGTACACACATTTTATCCCATCGCATCGATACTGGCGATTCTCCTCCGGTCCGACAAAGATATTATAGGCTCTCACCTGAGAAGCAGAAGATCCTTGTCGAACAGGTGGACGAGATGTTGAAACTAGATGTGGTGGAGTACTGCGAAAGCGCGTGGCAGTCTCCGGTACTCCTCGTTACTAAAAAGAATGGACAGCCTCGTTTTTGTCTAGATAGCAGAAAGTTAAATTCAATAACAAAACGAGATGCTTATAACGTGCCATACATTGCCGAGATTTTGGATAATCTGCGCGACGCCCGTTTTCTTTCTAGTCTGGATTTATCCAAAGCCTTCTGGCAAATTCCGATTGCAGAGGAGGATAGAGATAAGACGGCTTTCTACGTTCCAGGTCGAGGAACTCTTCGATTTAAAACCACGGCTTTTGGTTTGACAAATGCTCCCGCTACGCAACAGCGTCTTGTAGATATGCTACTAGGTAACATAGATCATCGCATATTTGCTTATCTAGATGATATTATTATTGTTAGTAATAGTTTTGAGGAGCATGTGTCCCTTCTACTTCGCGTTTTAGACAAATTACGTAAAGCGGGCCTTACTGTAAACTTGAGTAAGTGTGAGTTCTTTCGAAGTCAACTTAAGTATTTAGGTTACGTAGTTGATGCGAATGGGCTGCGAACCGATCCAGAAAAGGTTGAAGCTATCCTTAACTACCCTACCCCTAGTAATCGCAAGGAGCTGAAGCGATTTCTGGGCACGGCAACTTGGTATCGTAGGTTCGTTCCCAGTTTTAGTACAATTGCAGGGCCGCTCAACAAGCTGACTTCAAACAAAAAGAACACTCCACCTTTCAAGTGGACTGATGAGGCGGAAATCGCTTTTAAAAAACTAAAAGAATGCTTAGTTTCTGCACCTGTTCTTTCTTGCCCCGATTACAATCTTCCTTTTGAGGTGCATACGGATGCAAGTAACTATGGGATGGGCGGTATGCTCACGCAATCTGTAAACGGAAAGGAGCACCCTATAGCTTACATGAGCAAATCATTAACGGCGGCAGAAAAGAACTATAGCATAACGGAGCGGGAGACGCTGGCTGTTCTTGTGGCATTGGAGCATTGGCGATGCTATTTGGAAAATGGGAAGAAGTTCACCGTGTACACAGATCATAGTGCGTTAAAGTGGTTTCTTTCTCTTAATAATCCTACGGGAAGGCTCGCACGTTGGGGTGTGCGTTTATCTTCATTTAATTTTGATATAAAGCACCGTCGGGGTGTCGACAACGTCATTCCCGATGCGTTGTCAAGAGCAGTACCTGTTGCTGCTATGGTCACTTCTAATTCATCCGCGACTTCCAGTGATGCTTGGTATACTAACATTTATAATAACTGTGTCACGAAACCTGAGAATTTTCCCAATTATCAAATTAAGGATGGCACTCTCTTCCGCCTTAGTAAGAATAAATGCTTGCTTACTAATGAATTTTCTTGGAAGGAAGTTGTTCCCTCCGAGTACAGGGAAAAGGTGATTGCGGATAATCACGACGAACCAACCGCAGGTCATTTGGGCATTTTTAAAACCTACAGGCGCGTTGCTCTTAGTTATTACTGGCCGGGTATGCATCGAGATATAGCGAAATACGTTGGTTCTTGCAACACTTGTTTACAGTACAAAACTCAAAACCATGCTACTCTAGGTGAAATGGGACGTCCTAAGCAATGCTCGCGCCCGTACCAAATGATTTCTGTCGACTTAATGGGACCACTTCCTGTCACACGAAAACAAAATAGCTACATACTAGTAGTGACCTGCTGTTTTTCCAAATTTTGTCATATTTTTCCAATAAAAAAAGCTACTTCTCAGATTATTGTTAAACTTATGGAAGAACACATATTCCTTGTTCACGGTGTTCCTCAAAGTATTTTCCTGGATAATGGTACCCAATTTATTAGCGGACACACTCAAGACTTGTTTAAGAAGTATAAAATACCGAACGTATTCTTTTCACCCAAATATACCCCCCAAGTTAACACCGTGGAGCGGTACAATAAAACGATAATCACCTGCATTTCCACTTTCGTGGACGGTGATCATCGAACATGGGACTTATTTATTCCAAAAGTACAATTTGCAATAAATAATTCGGTTAACGAAGCCACCGGATTTACACCTTCATTTCTAGTTTTTGGACGAGAAATAGTTTTATGTGGTGCGCATTATACAGATACAGACTTGGGTGACGAGGTTTTGTTTCTTCCTCGCGATGTATACGCGGAGAACCTTGGATGCCTAAGTTCAATCTTTGATCAAGTCCAAAAATCCTTGCATCACGCACATGTCAAAAATACATCATATTATAATTTAAGACGTAAAGCTTTCGAATTTAATATTGGTGATGTAGTATACAAACGTGCTTACGTCCTGAGCGATAAGGATAAGCACTTTAGCAAGAAATTAGATCCCAAATACATTAAGTGCCGGGTCATTCAAAAGCTATCACCACTAGTGTATGTTTTGGAGGATATGTCCGGTAAAAATTTAGGGTCTTGGCATATTAAGGACTTAAAAATTCCTACCTACAAATGAATGTGATCTTTGTTACGTTTCCCCTTACACTATTAAACGATATTAAGACCTGTTACCAAAGTCAATGACGAATATATTAGTCGTTTGATTTTTTTTGTATGTTAGGACACGTCGCACAATTTTAATATTGTGTGTTGTTTATTATGACTGGTTTTGAGAGATGAGGGAATGATTGAAGTGAATGTATGAATAAAAGGATATCGTAACGAGTTTATCATGCGGATTTTATTCTTAAAATAAAATCCTTATGAGGGACCGGGGGTAATGTAACGGAACGTTACATGAATAATCATGTTTTGTTTCTACAAATTATAAATTGAACTACCTACATATTGTTCATATTATAGTTGGCAGCGGTGGGTATATTTATTAAATTCTAACCAATACATAAAACAAAACATAGAAAAAAAATATATAATAATAATAATATTAAAATAAATAAAATCAATTATAACTGTGCAAAACTTAATTAATAAAAATAAAATAACAACATGAAAATGAATGCATTGTTCTTTGTTTACGCGTGTTTTGGAACGCGCCGAATGAACCGAACGAACCAAGAATGAGTTCGATTGAGGGAGATGGGACATACTGGCCAGTCGCTCCTAGGCTGATGCGAGCGTGTTACCTCTGACCACTTTCCGTCCTGTCAAGCGTCCTAGCAGACACGGCCGTTAAACTCAAATTTAAAAAAAAAAAATAAGTTGAGAGTGTTCAAGTTGAATACTTGCACTTAATATTGTTGTGAAGATCCCGAATTAGGGTAAGTTTTAAATAGCACACAATTCACCCATCTTGATCATATAGTTGTTTGTTATATGTTTCTTTTTATTTGCAGCTTATTATGTTCTATGTGCCACTGTACCTTTGTCTTGCTTTGCCACTCGTTTGTTACTGTGCTGTGTTACTCGCTTTATGTTGCTTAATTCACCAAGCTAATGAGCTAACACTATTTAAGTAAAGTAGTAGTTTCAAATAAAATTATTGCTTCAATCTACCTGCAAGTAAAATAATATTTTTTTATTCAAAATTTAAATATCTCAACGGCCATAACCGTAATTTTATGTTTGTATTTTTTTTTCCGTTAAACTGCTTTATGTGTAAACTCCGTTCTGGGTAGTACCGCCACGTCAATACTACTACATTTAGATAGGTATCGCTTCCTCGTTGTCGACGGTGGTACTCCAGCACGGAATTTATTAGGCCGAGTTCTGATTAGCTCGAACGGTGATTTCCAGGTTTTTTTCTTCCGGCTTTAAGGAGCCAGCAGCATCCTCGCGTTCGGGCCTGCCTACCAACCGAGGTCATCCGAGGAGCCCGCTTCCGGCAACACCAGTCGCACGTGCGCGCCATCTCCATCACCGGTGAAGTCACCGTACAGCTCAGCACTGAACCTCGGCCTACTTCCATCTCCGGCCAGCGGCGGAATCCCGCCACAACTACAGGGGGGTACCTATCCCTGCAGAGGTGACTACAGACAAAGTTGTAATCCACGACCCATAAATCTTCGTGTGCCTCCGGCTGTGTTTTTTTTATATAATATAAATTTTGAAGGTACACACCCGTTTTATTTTTTTTATTAATCACCTACCTAGGTGGGAATAAACGGGTGGAGGTTACAGCGTTTGCAAAGAAAGCGTGAAAAAGTAGTATATACATTTGAAATAGCTAAAATTGACTATGTTTCTGTACGAAATTATGCATAGATTATACTTAAGACCTTCCTCATGAATCACTTTATCTTTTAAAAAAACCGCACCAAAATCCGTCAAGTAGTTTCAAATATTTAAGTAGTCAAGGGGAAACAGGTTAGGGACAGAAAATTTATTCTTGGGATAAGATTTTCGTACTATTTCGGAAAAGGGTACGTAGAATAAGACAGTCATCTTGGAAAAGCATACACCAAACGAAGTACATACAACATTAATCAAAGCCTTGAGTTTCAGACTGCTTCGCAGAGACCCCAATTTCGGCAGAAACTCCTAAAGTCCACTCATCACCCCCCCCCCCCCCGCCTCGGGCCTCTCCAATACAGTCTAATGTCGATACTCAGACGTTACGTACAGCACTCGCGATTTAATAATGGCCGAAATAAACAAAAAACTGGTCAACACAAACACTCCGGCCCTGAGGACGTGGGACTTAAAAGTTTGGGCCTTAACGCATGCCAGGTTGATGCAGAGGGCTCACTCGGTACAAGAGCAAAGATACAGCTGGTGCCAGAAGGTTTAGGTTGAACCAGACCAAGGTAAAATAGTAAAACAACTGATTTTAAAATCCATTTTTGCATGAAAAGACATATGTCTTATATATAGATGTCATTCTAATTTCGCTAATAATTGAAACTTTAAGCAGACCACATGTTAGCGGTGACTTTTCAGAAGTACCGAATTATTTTTTCATAATTTCCTCATTTTAATTGGATGAACCAGGCTTATTTTGATTCTGAGTGAACTTCTGTTTTTGCTGCTTCATGTATAAAGGTCTTCTGACATGCTCGCTGTGTTTGTTTAGGAGCTAATCGATGGCTCAAGACTCATATGAAAGGGTCGTGGCCAAAATATTGGCCGTCAGTACTGGTTGCCAAGAATTGGCTGCCAATATTTGGACAAAAATGTTGGCCATGTGGATATAAGGTTTCACAAAGAATTTCAAGAGTGAACTCTTCTCAAAATGAAAACTTTTAGTTTGTTCTTGCCTCTTTGAACGACTAAGTTAATTTTAACATTTATCAATCTGTACTTATTTAATATTTGGTTTTTATGGTTCTGACATGACAATCAACATCGAGGTTAAGCAACGATGCTACATGGTCATTAATTTGATGGGTCGTGCATGTGATTTGTATGTTTGTGAAGCCCCCGCGACACAAGGATTAAATTCCTCAGTGCGGGAGTAGTTTCTTTAAAAAAAAAGTTGTTGCAATGTTTTTCTTCAGTGATTTGTACGGAACCCTCCACGTTGCGAGTACAACTCACAATTGACCAGTTTTACTCTCTAGTGACCTATTTCGTTTTACTAACATTTTATACAAAAACTAGACCCTGACATCACTAATATACTACTAAAGGCTTTGTCTTTAACTTATGTTTAAAGAGCTTTTCAATGATTCACACGTACGAGTATGATCTGAAGACGTATTCGTTCTCGGAATTACTTGAATCAGTTCAATCGGTCCATTAGCCTGCAGCTCACTTTAGCGGACTTGTTCAGAGATCTTAGACGAACTTGCTGATGCTCTTAACGAGATTAGATTTTCAATCTAAATATATGGGGAGAGCTTTGCAATGTTACTGTTGGTAATTAAAAAACACATGCGATGTATTGGGATATGTGTGATAAACTACTTTTAAATGTAAAATTCTCATGTAACAGTGTACGCATTTAAAATCCTCCGGAACGGCGAATCGGACAACATGTATTTTTCACCCCCTGCGATTTCTACTTTTTGTTCACATGTAATGTATTTTCTTCAACATATGTTACCTAGAAATTATTTATATGGCCAAACAACTTTTGCTGGTTTAGCTAGTATCCTAATAAATATATCGATATATTTTAGAATATCCCATCACTAATCATATCTCATTTACTGACATCGTATGGCTACCTACGAATGTCAAATAATCGCTGAAAAGAAATGTAATAGAAAGTAAATAATAATCTCACATTTTGTATCACTTTAACTACCTTCAAGGGGATAAGGACTCTTTAATCTGTCAGATAAGTAAATAAAAATATCAGACAAGTATTTTTGCCATTATTTGATCAATATAAATTGACAAAGATAAACTACTTCAAAGTTTAGGAGTGGGGACTTTTTGGTTATTGACCAGTCATGATTGAAATTACATTTTGAGACACATGTTTTTAGTTTCACTTTACCAGTTGTAAAAAAATACTTGGCTAAGTAAACATTTTCTATCGCTTTCCCGAAGAAGTAATAAAGCAATCCAAAGATACAAGACAAGACAAATAATTAGGAGACAATTAAAAAGATAACGAAACACATTATACCTTTTACCCGACCATACATTTTATTTACGTCTTAACAAAAAGGTCCATACGAAGTCATTAGGGGCAGCGCGGGGACCGCTCATCATAAATCTGAGTATACACCTGAGATACTCCGGGTACGCCGGGTACACACGTATAACCGGCCTGTATATTGTTTATATCCTTATCCTTACTAATATTATAAACTAGCTGTTGCCCGCGACGTTTGTCTGCGTGATTTTCAAGATGTGAAAAACAATGAAGTTTAATACTAACGTTCATCGCAAAAATGTAACGCAATATTGAAAAACATACATAACAAACATCATGAAATAAAGAAATATATTATTATACATTTTGTTTTTCAATTTTAAGCTTGCTTTATTACTTCTAAATTTTTATGATTCTAGAGCGCTCAAACATTATCTGATGTTTGAATCAAAAGTCGCGCTTAATTAGACTTGAAAGGGAATTTTGTGAAAATGATTTACTTTCGAAAAAATATATCATTGCTCTGCCAAAAGTCATAAGATCAATAGCGTGATGTTTTTTGTGTAAATTGATGATCGTACTGCCCACTATTAAATGGAGTGAAAATAAACCTCATAATTGTATTGCTCTCATGCCCCCCGCATAGTAGCGTTATGATTTTTATATATATATGTTGTATCAAGTGTTCGACAATGTTCATGCAAATTTTGATAGAAATATATTTTGTAGCTCATGAGATAATTTGATATTTGTTGATAGATATAAAAGGCTTCTGCTCATCCCCTGTAACGAAAAGCGAGATAATAAGTAGAAAGTATGTTGACCGGACCTCTTGTTGATATTCTCTGAAAATTTGAATCAAATCTATCGAGTACTTTCCGAGATCTTTTCGGACATACATACAGACAAACAGACAAAAATTCTAAAAATCATATTTTCGGCATCGGAATTGTTCGTAGACCACCCTGCAATTATTCTTTTTTTAAAATATTCAATGTACAGCTTTCACTTAAGAGCGAAGATAAGCTACCGAGCTAAGATACAATGGAAAATGTGAAAAAAACCGGGCAGTAAATTATAACTTATATCTTCTACCCACGAGGACGAAGTCGCGGGCAACAGCTAGTGTATAGATATAGATATAGATGTGAAAGTGGATGTTTGGATGTTTGTTACTCAATCACGCAAAAACGGCTGAACGGATTTGGATGAAATTTGGCATACATATAGCCATTGGCATGGAAAAAAACATAGTACGATACATGATACATACGATAGTAGAGGGAAAATTGAGAAGTTGTGTAAAAGCTATAAGATCACTACGGGGATGTATTCCCATGAAAACGGGTACTACCGAACGCTGTAATCTGAAGTCCACGCAGACGGAGTCGCGGGCAATAGCTAGTTGTATATATATACAGTACATGCCACAATATACGTCCTCAGTGGGAGATGTAAGCATCGCTAATAAACGAGTGTCGCCCTGACTTAATACATTAAATTTATTCACGCGCCGAGACCCGAAGGTGGCCTTGCCGAATGATGGGGTGGGGTTACAGTGACAACGAAGCATTATTGTGTTAAGAAATGATGAATATAGATGTCACTTTTTCCTTTTATAGTTCCAAATTAATAGGGAGAAAATATTGGTTTTGTTATATTTGAAAATACTCATGAAATGTCTTTGAAAAGAAAGGGAGTTGTGAAATTAGGTTTTTGCTCATCAGTAAAATATTTTACACTCATACAAATATTTTCATTTTAGTTACTGTACCTGAAATATTGTAGGAAGGTATTTTTCTTTCACTGTAATTGTTTGTAATATGTTTTTCAGTTTCAAAAACGTGTGTAAAGCTTATGAATTTAAGACTCAGGGCAGTACAAACTGTTTGACAGTTGTCATTCTTAATAATAGCCTTGTTCTTAGTAAAACTAAATAATTGTCCACTCCATACACGTAACGTATTGTAATTGAAACAAAGTGTAACAACTTGTAATTGGTGACGTAAACTTTAACAAGTGTTAGTGTGAGAAAATGTATGTATAAACATTTATAGTGGTATATGTTTAATACATAGCGTTCAATTCAAACTGTGTCGGAATAAAATAAAAAAGTATATATAAAAAATAAATATTGATTGAGCCAGCTCAAATTTGTCGCTTATTTCAAACTAGCTGTTGCCCGCGACTTCGTCCGCGTGGTTAGAAGATATTATATCTGCACTGTTTTTTCCACATTTTTCATTGTATCTTCGTTCCTATTAGTCGCAGCGTGATAGTAAATAGCCTAAAACATTTTTTTCAATTTGAACCAGTAGTTCCTGAGATTAGCGCGTTAATACAAACAAACAAACTCTTCAGCTTTATATATTAGTTTTAGCAGTATTACGCATGTCTTACATCGCAACTGTCTAACTATCGCGGTTACAAAAATTTAACAACAAAAAAACAAAAAAAAAGTTGTGTTAATAGCCGGTATTTTTCCAAGCTTCTGTTTCATATTATATTAATTGCTTAAAATCGCTTTACATCAAAGCTACAATCTATACATACTGGTTTAACGAACGAATGCGCTAAAAGCGTGTAGTTGGCGGTCAGACTGATGCGTTATGACGTCATCACTCGCTGTTGTGACGTCACTATACATTAATTATACTGCGTTACGGTGTAATTGACGTATTGGAGGCTTCGATCCAAGTTATAATATATCATAGGTGATGTTTGTCAAATAACAATCAAGATTTGTGTAGTTTTTAAGATAAAACTTTTACATATAATATTTATTTTCGTTGTGATAGCATAAATCTATTACCCGACCGTCAAAACTTTTACTGACTTTACTAACTACAATAAATAGTAAAGGTTTTTAAACTATTTTAATATTATCCTCTATATATTTTCTATTTTTCAAAGGAACCGTAATATGAAAGTAGTAATATCCTGTCCCGCTGTCAGTGGCACCCCACCCCAGCCGCTTTAAGAAGTGTCTTTAGGACGAGTCGCCCGATTTCCGCCTGCTTTCATGAAATCCTCTCAAATCTCCAAACACCACTCAGTCTCACAGCTAATCCCACTTTATGGCCTGACACATAAGGTTTAAAATTGATCGACAACAAATTGTCATTTCTTTACGTAAAATTGGAAAGGTCGCATTTAGGTTTTGTGATAAGAATTCAGTGTTATAGTAATATGGAGTGTTTTGAGAGCGATGGGCTGATAGCGAGGGACGGGACGGTATTAGTTTCGAGTTTCTTACATGTTATCTTAATACAGTACATTAAGAATAATTTTAATTAGCTTTAAGTACAGCAAGAGTAATTGTATTTTTGTCGAAAGACTACATTTGACCACCAAGACAAACGCGTGTGTGTAGTTATGCGTGTATTAAATGATAAGAGGTTTGTAGGACTGTTGGAATTTGGAAGTCAGTTCGAAAGCCTTCTAAAGGCAATCTTCAATCTACAAAATGTTTCAATCACCACACAACAAAATATAAATAATCACCAAACATTTAATTGTTAAAAAACCTTTTAGGCCGGCTGCGATTAAATCGATTGAAAATGTTTGAGAAAAAAAAAAACGATATGGTTTATCTCAGGTGAGGTACCTAATACGTAGAAAAATATCCTACTACGCGAAAATTTGTATATATGTGTATATTTGTTACTCTTTTACTCAAAAACCACTGAATGGATTTAGACGAAACTTGGTACACGTATAGTTTATACTCTGGATTAACACATACATTTTTATCCCAATTTACGGCCGGTCCGTGGCCAAGTAGCACATATTTCTTGACACAACTAAACAAGAAAGGCTATGAATCGATTGTCCACAGCCAATGCAACATGACACCTCTACACCGCCTACCACGGCCCATTAATATACAAGAAAAAAACTTAATTAAAACTACAATATCAGCGGAATAAAATCAATAGTAGAGTGTGCACAGCCGCAACCACCACACTCTTGGGTGCACCACATCCCCGCAGTGACCACATTATTATGACGCGAGCTGCTTCACCACACCACACCACGGCCGTGGTCATGGTGGGTGATAGTAATTAATTATTCTGAAGCATGTTTCTGTGCTGTTTTCTGCCCAAAGATTTTTTTTAAGAAGGCTATTTGGATGTGGATCTTCTTGGTTACTTTATTTTTATTATACTTATGTATATACATTTTCTTTCGAATTTACTTCTAAAATAACGTTGGACATTTCAAGTTTGATCATGCATTTATTTCGTACCCAAAGAGTAAAAATCTAACTCTTACAAAGCTGTGCTGTGCTCTGTCCGTCTGTCTGTCAGCAAGCTGTAACTTATGAACCGTGACTGCTTAACAGTATACCCACATTTTTTCAGATGATGTATTTTTGCTGTCGCTGTAACAACAAAACAACCTGACTACTAAAAATCGATCTAATTGAGAAATAGGTATCGAAGTTCAGCAAAGGTTGATTTGGTACTAGATTTGATGGGTGACCATATTTTCTACAAGTATCGGATCGGTATCGTGTTTTTTTAGTTAAAAATATACGCTAGTTTACTAGTCTATAAACACAAGCTATTTCTGTACATACTCGTAAACTTAAAGGAACCTCCTAACATTATGATTTCCTGACAGAATGTTCCGCGGCGCCGACTCACACACATTCTATTGAATGAGGACATCTTGTGAGACTTCCACCTCGTCACTTACAACAAATTGGATGTTTTGAAAGATTGACTCATTGCTTTGAGAAGACTTGCTTCACATATTAAGTTCTGAACTTAAATAACTTTTCTTAGTAAAACATCGCTGTCAGAATGGTTATTTGGTCAAAATTAAATAAATTATGAAGTATAATTAGTTTAATGCTAGACTTCGGACCAGCATGTCAGGAAATAACACAAGTTTTAGACTACATGTAAATTTCAAAATTACTTACCTTAACTAGGCCTTAACAACATATCTTCCTAATAGCAGACGGAAAGAAATTGAATGCAAGTTGTTGTGTGTTAAATTATACCTTTTACCCACTTTATAAGTCGTGTCGCGGTTTCGATCGCTGCCTAGGACAAGCGTTGGTGTGATGATATGAGTCTTGGTATCTTTGTACATGTGACTTGACACAAACAATAAATACGTGTCCTATTATTAATTTTGTTCTTTCTCCGCTTTTGTAAGTTCCGTAGCAAACAACACAAAAACCCTATTAAAAAACTGCTGTCCTCAAATCGTCGAAGCAGTACAAATATTCAAACATTCACAAACACAAGAACTACCGGGATATGGGTAAGTATATAATTTTTAACACAACTTGTAAGATACAAAGGCTTTGAACAAAAAATGTACCGGAGCGTGAATATAACGAGCGATCGTTATGTGGGTCTGTTTGTCCTCGCCGCGAGTTCCCGCGGGTCTCCGCTAGTCCCCGCTAGTCCCCGCGGGTCGCCTGGCCTGACTCCTACTGGGTCACTCGTATTTACGTACAAAGAATATTTAAAGCTATTTGAATGTTTTAAGAAAACAGATTGAGAATGATAAATGGCCTTTTTTCTTGATGTTTTAATGTTTGGGGTAATCGAAAAACATACGTTCCTACATACTAATATAAATTAATATGTTAATTATAAACTTTTTTATAAGAATACACACGAAATAATACAAAATAATCCTTATTTTGTGTGTATTCTTATAAAAAGTTTTAGTTTAATTTTACTTAAGTTTAGTACTAATCAATACTCGATAGATGGCGTTGTTAGTGTTTGACATTTATTTTTAACATCTATTCTAGTTTGACAAAACGTTGATAGATGGCGTTAGTAGCTGATAGGTGACGTCAAACATTCACTTCATAGAGCTCTGCCACATTAATCATTCTTTTTTTCCCTGAAAAAGTTCGTGGAACTCAAAATCAGAATAGATATTATGAATATCAATATTTTCATTGGCTAAGCCTTTCACAGTTATATACATACCAGCTTATATACGTCTCGTAGCAGGGCGCAGGTATTTCTCGTGTAGGGAAGGTTTGAGCATTGATCACAACTTACTTCGGATTGATGATTCCAGATTCCGATATTTAGAAGATTTAATCACGATGTTTATCTCGTTCGTTTCGTCAATAGTGCCTTGGGCCTTGTAATAATCAAGAAAATTCGTAACACTTTGGAAATCTGATTGTTGCTTTACCTACGTTTTGATAGAAGCTGCACCGTGTGCATACAAATCTATACATAGAAACTTACGACCACCACAACAGGACAATTCATTTAAATTAACATAAACCTTACCTACTCTATAAAATTTAAAACGCAAGAACTTCCATCACTAGTTTATCCATTCACAACACAGAGGACCACGCACCACTAGTCACACTACACCAAGGCTCCATATTATTTCAGTTGGAGCTGCCGAGAGCCCTCGACAGCTACCGACCTCTTTGATACGGACTGTCGTTCCGATTCCTTGTTATAAAGAATCTTTTTGATCACTCTATAAGTTTCCAGTTTGTATTTTTTAGAATGTATACGTCGAGAATAGTATTGTATTTTTAAGTTACGTTTCAGTGGTCTATTGACTTACTTTTGAGTCAATTGTGAAGCTCATGTTAGCTGCATAACTATAAGTAGAATAGTTAGACAAAAGAAAGAGTTTTTTAAAGTTTCTTGTAATAAGAAAGTAAATTAGGTTTAAACAATCCCCTGTAAAAATACATGGATTATTGTAGATTCGTGGCATTGTGCAATCACCGTCGATTTTAATCTTTTATCCGTGTACCAAGATTACCTACTGCTCGCTTTAAGAGAGGAATGTCCCAGTGACATGCATGTAGCAGCTTCTTAATTACACGATATACACAGTCCTACATTAAGCTATGCGCACACACAATAAACAGACTGAGTGGTTGAGGTCACCAAGCCAAACCACTGCCTACGATCCACGAATGCTTGTTTTGAGTAAGTTTTTTTTCATGTGACTTGAATGTTTATGAAAGCCCTGCGACACAATCTTGACTCGTTTTTTTTCTCAATACTTCTTTTGCACTCCATATGTTGTAAAGGTGATACATAATATTAGTATAGTATATTCTGATCATACATTGCCAATATTATTGTGCGTTGACGTTGATTTCACAAAGTTCTGTTAACATAACTTACATAAGTATAAGTCCTACATATAAAGTAGTGAGTTCTCCCCGCTATAGGTGAGTACCGCGGAGGCTGCGCGCACGCCTCTCCCGCGCCGACCAATCACAGCGCGCCGCGCTTGTGGGGTGGTGACACGCTGATATGCTTTTTTTGTTTTCTTATGTTTTGCTTTGAACTTCGTGATTTATATAATGTTATTTGTGTATTGATCGTGAGAAAGAATTGTAAATAGTGATTTGGGTTTAAAAAGTTTTAGTCGCTCTAAGGTAAAATAAACCGAGCACTGTAATTTTTTTAATCAATCAATAAACTCAAACTGTCGCATGACCATGGCTGGATATGGGCCTATGTTCTTTATTTTCTAAATATCTTATAAAATACAAATTTACGACAAATTCTGAAAAACATTGTTATTGTCGGATTAAAAATGTCACCGTACTATTTATTTAACTATACTTTTTTTGCGTTATTATATGTTTTTATGTAAAATAATATACATAGTTTTTTTTCATTTAATATTCACAAAAATAGGATACCTATACATAATAGATATCTAAAGAGCGACAAAGACATGTTTCTTAATCGGCTGATTAAGAAACATGTCTTTGTCGCTCTTTAGTTGACCTGACAGTACAAAGACTGCTAAACAACAGAGTAGTACATTACACCTCTCGCTAATGACATTTGTATTAGTATGTTTTGCGGTCCAACGGTTAATGGTGGGAACTGCGCGTTCCATACAACTCTATACAAGTTACAAATGTTACACAACGCATTGTTTATTGTAACGTGTATTGAATTGACCCGGCTTTGTGTCGTGTCTGTTATTGTGTGAGGTAATAGAAAGTGCATTATGTAGACAGTAAGGGCATAGTATCTATGGTGACCGACGACCTGGTGAAAACCGCTGTCTCGTTGGAAGCAGGTGGCTATGAACCGGTCGCGCTGGAGATCATATGGAGAGGCCTATGTCAGTGGACAGCTGAGATGATGATGATGCTTTGTATTTGTAAATTTGATGCTTTGTATTTACATGCCTCTTGCCTATTTTAATTTGGTTATCGTAAAGTTGCTTTCATTCGCAGGGGAAAAGTTGGAATCTTTGGTCATCAATCTACAAAATAACCCACTCTGCAGCGTGAAAACGCAATAGGTTTTATCAACTACTTTAATTATAGAGATTTTTGTACTACTTAAGATTTTTTAATTTCGACGGTGTTTTTAACTCCAAATTTACTCGCTAAATGTTTAACCTAATTGTATAGACTGATCTACCAACCTTCATCACAGCTGCTGATTTTTCTGAACCTCTACCCAAACAAGCACTTTAATTACTTCTACTCAAAACACACAAACAGACAAGCAAACGCTAGTAAAATATGTATAATATTTGAATAACAAATAGACGGACGGTTCGCATCTGTTTCCTCGTGTTTGCACACACAACATACCTATCTATATACGTTGGTACGTCGGAATAGTTCACCAAAGAATTAACATTGTCTGTAACTGAGAACCATCGTATTTGGTAGATGCTGTGTTTGTCATTATTGCGGTATCGTGATATATGTACGTTCTCAATTGTCACAGATTTAATTATTGGTATCACGTGTTCCGGTATATTGCTAAGTTTGTGATGGATTTCCATTTGAAATTGTTTAGTAATGTCGATGTACTTTATTGATGTAAAGCAGAAATATTTCCATTGCGGAAGAAAAATAAGTTACTTGCTTTGTCGGTGTTACTTGGTTGCTCAGGGGTAATCGAATTCATCTTTTCAGTTCAATCTTTCATCTTTTCAATGCCGAGTGGTTGAGGTCACCATACCAAATCCACTGAGCGCAAAATGTCACGCGTTTAATCCCCGAGTAGGACAAACGTTTATCTTATTCATGAATGCTTGTTCTGGTTCCAGGTGTCTTAATGCACATGTCTTGGATGTTTGAAACCCCATGACACAAGGATTAAATTTCTTAACGAGGGAATCGTTTCTTTAAATATCTTTAACTTATTAATCTTTTAGCTTTACTCATTCATTCATATCAACACTGGCAATCCGTCTAATTTGTTTTCACTGTTCAGCCATCAACATTAAAATGCATTCCCCGTTTTTTTAGTACTGCCATCAACAATACTAAGCCAAAGAAAGGACATTAGTTAAAACAAGTATCGAACAATATGATAATACTATTCTACCAAACAGAAAACATAAAAATAAAATAAAAATTCTGGTATTAATTTAGTTATAAAATTAATTCCTAACATCTGATAGGCCCACCACATGTTGTGTGTTGAATCAGCTGATGTCCGCATAGCAACAGTTCCATGGAGCTTGTTCCCGGTAATAACCGCGAGCCGCGAGTTGCGCGTGCGCCGCGCGGTGTGCGACGCGGCTTATTAATAGCCGGCGTGACGTCACACGATCATGTCTGTATGGGAGAAGTCTGGGAGATGTATGCGATGGAAAACTGCTGGATTATACTATGATTTGATACAGATGATGATTTGAAACAGACCGTGGATATATGAGAGTTTAGTGCAAAGCAAGAAGTTTGAAAACTGTAAACACATGATGAAAATGGTCTTTTCTTTGTTTTTTTATTAATGATGAATACGTAATGTTTCGCCGAAAATATAAATTGATTAAATCGGTACACATCGGCTTAACCGCCTTTGGATCGTCTGTGTACTATAAATTGTAGAGCACATTCTGTAACAGGTTCAATTTCTCCGAATGTTAGAACTTGACTCACGTGAATTTACTGAATAAATCTGACTCATGTCAATTGAATGTCATTCTCATAGATTTAAAGCTCTCCATTTTAGTTTGACGTTCCCCCATTTACGCTCTCAACTATATGCTTTTAGAAATAACCTTGATACAGTGAAGGCAATTCTGCAATTTCAAATTAATTTAAAACAAATTCAGACATCACCACGATCCTCAGATATGAAGGACCGATATGAAGAAAGAGAGAGAAACCAAATCAGCTCTACCCTCTGTAAAATGGGGCTCTATATGAAACACACGTATTGTCAATGCATAATAAACATGTACATACCACGTATTCTCATTAAAGGCTCATGTTTTATTAAGAGGCAATCGAAATGCTTAATGAGTGCTATATCTTGGAATCTTAGAGTTCGAATGTTCTTGAAGCGTCTGCGAGCCGCCCCTACGTCTCAATTAGAAAAACCCCGCAATTAATTAGCAATGAAATGCATGAGCCAAACGGAATTAACTCGGAATTGTTTTAGATGTTTTTAAGTTTTGTTAGGACTGCTGGTTTTTTTTAAAGTGGATTGGATTAAGTAGATTGTTGATGTTTTACCATACAATGTACGAACGGCCAGACAGTCGTGCAGCCAGCAAAACCTCAGTAACGTAAAATCCTAAAAGCTATGTCAAGTAAAAACATATCTACATACCATATAACTAGACCATAGTCAAATAAAGACAATAACAACAATTTTTCGAAACGTCATTTCCAGTGGTTACAGATAAATGATGGTGATAGAATTAAATTTAATTATTTTAGTAGCAATTTAGTTTAGGCAACAAAATAGTCGTTTCTGATTGCAATATCCAGTTAATTATCGACGCAGTAATTAAACTATACACCAACAAATATTAGGTGAGCATACACACGCTATAATCACGGCCTAGACCACCAGCCTGAATCAATATCACAGTGTTGTAAAATGTCAATTAATTATTCAGTAACTAATTTCTAAACTTAGAATTATTTAATCCAGAATCATATTTAATAAATCCTTGCAACATAAACCTTAGCTTGTACATTTTAAGGGTTATTCTTAATAAACGAAAGAGATACGTCATTTTTTAATTATAAGTAATTTCATGAGGACACACAAACTACTCTTAATTTCATCTAACAACCCACCAAGTGTTAAAGTAAAGTGACAGCGTGACTTCTTCAAGCCTTAAGGGGTAGTACAAATCTTTATTCTGTGCTTAAGGTAATGTGTTACTACCATACATACTATTCCAGAGAAGGAATCACATTCATTTATACAAACATTAAATAAAAATTGTATTTCTTAACTATAAAACTTAATGAATATGAATACTGCTTCTACGTATAAATGGTATAGACCTCCTTTTAAGTAAGTATATAACTATGTATAATAATAAAAATGTATAACACATGCAAAACTTCCATTCAAACATAACTTTGATCCTGACTCAGTCGAGTAAAAATATAAACAAAATCAAAACATTATTCAAACAAATTCGAGTGTTTTTCTCAGTAGAGTTATGATAAGCCACTTATATTATAATTCTACTAATATTATAACCGCGAAAGCTTGTATGCGTGGATATAGTGTGTATTTGTTACTTCTTTACGCTAAACCACTGAACGAATTTCGTAGAATCTGAGTACACATATAGTTTCTGAATAGGATTATATAGACACATAAGATAGTTTGTGGCCCAATTTTATGTTCCCCGTGGGATCATTTTCGATTTATAACAGGCAAGCCCGCGGACAGCATCTAGTATTTATAATAAGTTAATCCTAAGGATGGTCTGCAGGTAGACTGGTTTAAATAATTCGTGTTCAGCACATCGCGACCACAGCCATGATCCAGGGAGTGAGTGTCAAGGGGTTCGGAGTAAGGCGTGGGGCAGACGAGCGGGGGAATGCGAAAGTATGACATACTAGTTTCGCAACAAGAATGGAATAAATTATTCTTTCTTTATTGTAGTCCTTTTGTAATGTAACAAAATGTTGCATCCCTGGTAGCGATATCTTAAGGACAAGTAATGGATAGACGAAAAAAAATGTTTTATAGAGGAAGTTACTAACGTTGCACTATTGCAAATACGTAAGTGTGTAAAATTTTCTTAAATTTAGAGTCCTTTTTTATACGGAAGAAGACTTAAGAAAAAATAATGTATGGATTACCTAGTCTTATTAGTTTTAGATAATTACCCTACTTAACATGTCCAGTGATGTAAATGTCAGAACATCACAAACTATCATATATATTTTTTTTTAACCAGTATTAAGTTAAATAGTATTTTTTTCGCACACAACGCTAGTGTGCACTATCCCTAAGACGAGTGTCAAATGACACAAACGACAGGATTAGCCGGTATCGTGGCGCGCACTCTAGTGACGTGCCACCCTAGTGTTGTGACTTATTGCCACATCAGTTTTACTTGTAGAATACTGCTGTGCTAGAGAAAAACTATTTTATTAAATTTTGTGACAAATACTTCGTATAGTTTTTGTCGAAATATTATTTCCTCTTGCATT
This sequence comes from Trichoplusia ni, assembly GCF_003590095.1. NCBI lineage: Eukaryota > Metazoa > Arthropoda > Insecta > Lepidoptera > Noctuidae > Trichoplusia > Trichoplusia ni. The sequence continues at coordinate 103,344 of NC_039501.1, forward strand.
TGTTAAGAATTAAATTGTACAGAAGGTGTTAACTAAGAGGTTTTTACAAGCAATTATTTAATTTCACCTTTCCCGTTTTCTGTACGACAAGTTTCACATCATCTGTATTGCGTAACGATATTATGACGTAGCATAGAGTTGTTCTGTTGTTAGAGCTGGAAGATGACCATAGGAGCTCGTCTAATAGACCCTATGCAGTTAAGATTCGTTTGAATTGTATTTTTGAGTAAGTACTATGATTCCAAAATATTCTAAAAGCATGAGTTTATTTGGGCTTTGAGAAATATTACTAAGAATAACCATCAAAGACCAGTTTCTAATCAAATGAAGCAGTATCGCACCGAGCAGCAGACCGACACACATCCGAATAACTAGTAACACTCCTCCTTTCTCCGCCGCGGCTAAACCACTCAATATTAAAGGCCTATCACCGCCTTATTCCGGTAACACAGTTAACATAAAACAAGGTAACTACATTAGCAGTTAATAACGTCGGTATTCGAGCCCTCGATAACTGAACCATGTTTATTAATAACCGCGGCTTAGCAAACGACGCGACGCGACGGATCAAGCGATTCACAGTTAATTAAATTGTTAACATTTACATCGATATAGAAGACTTGATTGACTTTCAGATTTAAGATTAAGTATCACAATTAAGGATTTTAATTTCGTTACCGTGAAATTTGGTTTATAAACATATTTGTTTAAAATGAGATCGAAGAGGCTGAAATGGAATATGGTAATTCATAATTGCACTCTATTGATCGAAAAGTCAATTATTATCAAGTAACCAAGGATAGAAATATAAAAAAAATGTGAATGAATTGAAAAAAAAAAAGAAATATAACATTCGGTTTCGTTACTTCGTAAACCAAAAATGTGTTACAAAAAAAAACACAAATTAAAAATTGCATGCAACACTACATCTCAAAGGCAAAGATAACTTCATACCTGTTTAAATAAAATCAAAATATCACAATTCAATCATCAGATTTATCGGCTTTCAAAATTAACCACCCCAAATTCCCCTTACCCCTCAACCCTCCACCATCATATACAACGACAGTAAATTAGTTATACACCCATAAACATCATTATTCTTTCAATTTGTATGACTCATGGGTTCAGAAGACAATAGAGAGTGGGAGTGATGCTCCTGTCTCATGGGACATTATGGAGGGGGGGGGGGGGGCACGCGATCACTTTGTAACCGACCTTACTTTATAGGTGATTTGGTTGTGGTATTGGTTTTTTGTTTCATTGGGGTTAAATGATGGAGAAGAGAAGTGGAAGGAAGTGGTGGTAAGGTTTAGTGCGTTAGTAATAGGAGATGATGATCAACAGTAACAAATGTTAGACGGTTTAAATAGTATTATTATGATCATTTTTTTATTTCTATTTTGAAAACGAAAAGAGAAGGGGGGCATAAGTATGACGTGTATTTCTGTCTGTTTTCGCCAGTACAGATCCCGAACGAATTTATCGATTCCAATTTAGTTGTTTTTTATTAAAGATGTGATAAAAATCGGTCGGCCACTTAGTTGTATGTGGTCATTTTTATGGTCTATATGGCTTTTTAATTTTTAAACTGTTACTCAAATAACACTAAGCCACTGAAATAGAAAATAATTCTAAAAAGTATTATCATATCCGACATCAAAAAAGGTTTAATTAAACTTGGTCTCACTATAACTACCATAGTCAAACTAATATAAACTTTATATTTTTAATATTTCGTTACAACTGTCATTATTGAAACTTCCAAAATAAGTTAGCTCGTTAAAATAATATCAACACACGGTGATTAACGAAGTTAGATTTGTCCTTAATAACAGCATACGGTAAAGTGAAAATGGGGGGATACTACGTACTCTTAGAGTAGTACAGAGGTAGGTGTGGGAGCGAGATAGCGTATCACGTAGAGCCTTAGAATATAATAGAATATTTATTTATTTGCAAGAATATTGTTATAATAGGTGTCACGTAAAATAATATTTTGCTGTTTCTAGCGTACTAATATATAGAGGAAAAATATAAAATTACTATATTAAACCAGCGTTTTAATGACAACAGATACAAAATATCAAGTCTAAAGGAGTCTGTTACAAACAAATAAACTAACATACAGGTAAAGCTAATAAAAGCCTTATTAAAATCTAAAAAAAAAACTAAATACATGTCAAGTCTAAATCATATAAAAAAGCTCAAAAAGTCACAAAAAGTAACTTTTTTCATTTACGAGTTGAGTTGAGATTGCTTTGTTTTATGCTTTTCGTCTCACTTACAAATCTAAGTCTTACTTAACGGACTCGTGGTAGGCCTCCTGCTAGCATATTTAGTAGGTAAGCATAGTGTAGCCTCGCGGGATCGCCCGCCAAATTAAACTATTGCAATAAATTAAAATTGTTTTGTAAATTGTGATGTTGTTTCTATAACGTAAAAATATTTATTTATATGATTCTATTGTTTACAAATCAGATTAGTTTGTTTTTAATCAAAATTTAGAACAAAAATAGAAACTCATGGTATCTGTTTAAATAAACTGGATTAATAACAGGTTCAGTTGTTAACTGGAATTGAAAAAATATTTATTTTAATTCTTGTGTAGCATAATATGATTGACTTTGAGGTTTTGAGATTCAAGTTATGGATTTCAATTTTAGATTAGAATTAGATTAGAATATTCTTTATTGTACACCATGGAATTACAACAGTGATTCTTAATACATACAATGTTAGGGTACAATGGCGGTCTTATCGCTAAAAGCGATATCTTGATATCTGATATATATATATATACATATATATTATATCTTTTAGTTTTTTTTATTAATTATTTGTCGAGGTTAATAGTAAAGTTTGAAAGTTATAAAGATGTATGTACTGGGAGTGTACCCCTGAACAAAAGTGAAGTAAAATAAAAATGGTTTTATGTTTTTGCTCATAACAATAAAAAAAACAACTTCAGTAACAAAATATTTTACTTTTCCAAGACGGCTTACTGTGTCATATATAAACATCTGCTGGATCCTGAATCCTGATGACATGTGGACAGTAATATATATCCCAATTCATCACGCAACATCACTCCGATAATATTCACAACTTTTTATACGAAATAAACACAAAATAAAAATGTCGTCCGTGACGGCGCAGCCATCTTGCGGATCAACAACGCGGTGTTGCCAACATTTGTTATAAACATCTACTATAATTAAAATTTATTTGTTTGTTGCGGTTGGCAACATTGTATTTAGTAATGAATTGAAAATTTCCCGTGTTTTCCGCGCCATTGCACCCGTGCTCGCCATTAGGGTTTTGGCTTACAATTTGTTGTTTTATTAATTTTAATTGTTATTAAATTTATTTTATTTTGACAGAATACCGCGTTGTGTGGGTATTGCGGGCTGTCGAAGGAATGAGGTGCTCGTGTGGAATCACTAATGAATTTAATTGCACAAATACCATTACTGAAATTTATCAATTTAATATGTGAGTTACACAGAATAATATCTAGTTATGTTTAGTAAATACCATGTCCCACTACGATTACAGATGCCAATATTTGGTATCTAGGTCTCTTTCTCTGTCACAAGTCTTTTAGTAATAAAACCGCTGCAAGAAAACCGTGACGTCATTATAAAACACAGTGCATAATACCTCTTGTTCTATATTATTTCGAGCAGTCGACATAAATAGAGAATAATAAGAGACACTTTCAAAAATCATAAAATTAAAGAGCTGTCTGGCATTTTGACATAATCTCTTTTGCTAAGCCTTTTCCAAAGCTATTTCTTAGTCTGTCGCCTAATGACGAATGCAATTAAATTATTACGGACTTGTAAATTGTAATGTAAGTATTTGACTTTGCTTTATTTCTAATCCAAGACTAACGCAATGGCAACGAGAATTTAGCTAAAATCTGACTCAATAATAGAGAAAGGCACGTTAAATTGTGGGTACCGGCTGTTATTCCTACATCTTTGACAGTCATGACAGGTAATCAGAAGCTGGAAAAGTCTGACAACCAATCTAACCAAGGAGTATCGTGTTGTCCAGGTAACTATTGTGAGGAGGTCAGATAGGCAGTCGCTCCTTGTAAAACACTGGTACTTAGCTAAATCCGGTTAGACAGGAAGCCGACCCCAACATAGTTGGGAAAAGGCCGATGATGAATAAAGAAATATTGTATCTCAGCTATTTCCTTGTAATGGACTAAAAGTGTAGCTAGTGTAGGCTTATTAATGCGGGTGTAAAAGAGAGATACCGTTCTATACCCTGTATTGCGCCGTCACTTTTCCACAACCAGTAATATTTAAAAAACTTCAATCCTCAGATAGTACTCGAACCTGTGTAGCTAAACACTTTACCAACTAAACTACCGAGATTATTGCCCAAATATTTAATCTTTAGACTTGATGGTGGACCTTCTGTTGGGTTTCCAGCCCGGTTGAAGATCAGGCCTCCACTAACATTCTTTTATAAATACTTTTACTAAGTAACAGCTGACTTGAGCAATATGTTATCCACGTGATCTAAACTTCACCCTTTTGTAATGTCTGACCAACAGCTGACAAGTACAGTTTGTCGATTACCATATTGCGATATTAAAGTATGCTGCCAGTTGCGTTTTAAAATGTGTTAGCTAATACGAAAAATACGCGATATAAATAATACATAGTTCTATTAAATGTAAATGTTTACTGATTTAAAACAGTTCGAGTTTATGGCGAAATGTTCCCATTTAATTGACATAAGTAATAAAAAATAGACTGATTAAAAATCTTTTAAAACTTCACACCAATACAAATCAATTAACTCTTGCCATTCAACAGAAACATCTTCCTTAAAATACAGGTGCACTTCCGAATGAGGGAGAGAGACAGCAACATCCTCTGTCTCACACACGCACCTGACGCTGGAACACGACAGGTGGGGCTAACCGCCAATTTAAGCCACAGAGTAACGAAATGTAAACCACATGTGTTTACATACTGTCAGTATGGAAAGTACTTATACTATGTGTTAAGACGAATATTGATCATTTTGATATATGTGTTTGAAAATGAACTTAAAACGTAAAACATTAAGTATTTATAAAGTACTAGCTGTTGCTCGCGACTTCGTCCTCGTGGTTAGAATTTTACCCGCCTTTTCCACATTTTCCATTATATCTTCGCTCCTATTAGTCGCAGCGTGATGTTATATAGCCTATAGCCTTTCTTGATAAATGGTCTATTCAACACAAAAAAAATAAAAAATATTTTTTCAATTTGAACCAGTAGTTCCTGAGATTAGCGCGTTCAAACAAACAAACAAACTCTTCAGTTTTATATATTAGTATATAGATTAGAACATGTTTTCTTACAAAACTGTCATCAGCGAATCAAAATTTGTATGAAAGGAACAATTATTTTTTTCAAGTTACGATTTAGATTACTTGGCAAAAGCTACATATTTACTTAGATTTAAAATCGCAATTGTATAAAATAAATATGTATAAGCGTTGAATGTTTAATCAGCTAGTCTAAGTATGAAATATTTTAGACTGTGTCTTCTTTCTGTACAGACATCTGTTGGGCGCGTGCGCTGATGTGTAAAAGTTTTAGAAAAAAGTCCGTTGTTCATTTTTTAAATGTGTTTGTTGTATGGGAGAGTCGTGAACTTTATACCTGCCGTATTAGTTGTAAATCTTGCATTTTATAGATCATACCTTTCCTTTTTATCAGTGTTGACTTATAATGCAGTTCAGTAGCCTAAAATTTCCCAAACTATGTTTTACAAGGAGCGACTGCCTATCTGACCTCCTCAACCTAGTTACCTGGGCAATGCGATACTTCTAAGTTAGGCTGGTTATTAGACTTTCTAGGTTCTAAGCACCCGTATCGAGTATCAAAGATGAATGAAGAACAGCCAGAATTGCATACTTTCCGAAACAACTTTATGTAGTGTAAATTACTTTAGTTAAAAAAAATCTAAGTTCCGTAACGGAATCGAACCCACTTCATTACTGCGGTAGTCAAGATCACTCATTCACATCTCCAAAAAAAACTTGTTATTATAATCGCATCTTCAAATCTGAACCTTATCTGTCTAACAATAAAGTATAATTTCCTTTGCAACACGTATCACCCATCTCATTTCCGTTGGTGTCCAAAACCGCAGTCTCCTGTATCAGTATCCTTTGGCTTCGTACAGGTAGTGAACAAAAAAACATCATTAAAACACGGCAATAGCAAAAAAATAACAATTTATTGATCTCATTCACAACTATTACAGTATTATTTTATCAGCTGATGGTATATGATGTTGGAGATAAGGATTTCATTGCGCTCCTCACAGAACTATAAAAGAAGAAGTCATCATCATCATTCCCCTGCCCTTATCCCAATTATTATTTGGGGTCGGCGCAATATGTCTTGTTCTTCCATACCTTTATATCTGACGTCATCTCACAAGGAACACTCTCTGCAGCCATATAACAAGTAACTGTCTTTTAAACATCAATCAATTTAACTTATCGAGGCCCACTGTTGGACATAGGACTTTGAAATGAAACTACTTTTACGGATTTTTTCAAAGGTTTTTGCAAAGGTTTCGAAACGTCGGGAACTAAAATCTAAAATTAAACCGCAAAAAATCCGTAAAAGTAGTTTCATTTCAATGTCTAACATTCGCGTAAACCTAAGAAACCACGACAAAGGACTTGCTTGACCTGCGTCGTAACACCAGATCTTCCTCCTTCCACATTCACTCCGAGCCAGCTACATACAAACGAGAAGAAGAATAGATACTATAACATGGTATAATTGGTTGTCCTGCTGGCTTTTCGGCCCTATAACTGGTATTGTATGCACGAGGTCCCAGGTTCAGACAAAACGGACGTTATGAAAGTGAGATGGCGTGCTACACAGAATCCTCCAAAAATAATCGAAATCTATTTCAAAAATGTTGAAAGTATTAGAATTTAATTCAAACATTTAATATTTGTCAAGTTGAAAAGGTTTCTCTAAAACTGTTTTCAAGTTTCTTTCGAGAAGCTTCGAAAGTGTTCGTATGTTTGGATTTTCTATTTAAAAGTTTTCTTTGAATATTTTACTCGAGATTTTTTTAAACTTTGTTTTTTGTTTTAAATATTTAACAACTTAATATTATTTTACTTTAGCCTTTCAGTGTATTTATATAGATTATACAGTGTTATCATTTGATTAACTGAATTAATAATTATACAACTGATTTGTACTTTGCTTCTACCCAATGATTTTCTGAATAAAAAATAATATTTTTTTTTAATTCTTCTTGTTTTTTTTACAGTTGTTTAAAAAGCGTATCTTTATTAATAAGATTTTTCAACACATTTTACGTTCTGTAAATAAATTATTGTATTACTTTTTAAATATTAACTATGTGTAACATTAAAACAAATATAACAATGTTAATATATAATACCTTCCTGTTACTTCCAATATACAATATATTTATATACCTGCTCAAAACTATAAGCCTATATCACATAGTTCTAAGTAAACATGGCATCAAAAGAGGACAGGATTGTAATTTGCAACGTGTACGGTTTGCAAAAAGGAAAGGAGAGTGTCCCCGTCACTCGAAACTCAACCCTTCTCACGCGACATGCAGCCTGTAAACAAGTGACGTTTATAGTTCTACTTACCTTAACCTGACAAGATGGATGACACGAATAAAATGTATAAAGTAAATAAAAAATAAAGAAAAAATATTGGTCTTGAGATAGTGCGGATCAAAGAACTAAAATTTTTCTTGTATGTCTTGTTTAAAGCTGGTTCTAAAACATGCTGATACAATAGTACAAAAATACAAAACAAAAATTTAATGATAAATAATTCAGAAAATGTATGAAATATTTTAGAGTTATCCTTTCAAGCTTAACAGATTATCTCATAACTTGTTACAAATCAACTTCACAATCGTTATTCATCATTATTAACCTCTATTATTTCACTGCTCAACATAAGTTTTCTTATTAAGCTTTCGATTGTATAACAGGCCGTAACTCACGGATTCACTATAAAAACCAGATAATAATCTACAAGAACCAAAAGAAAAACCTCCTTTAAATTTAACTCACAATCTTGTTTCTGCAACATTCGAGTTTTATTCTCATTAAGAGTAAAGAGTGCGCGTAGAATTTATGACAAGCAGTGTATATAGGTCCACAGGACGTGCACCACGCAATCTGCTCACCCACTTAGTTTATTATTCATAAGAGTTGTGGTAGAGCCACAGGCATATCTGGAATTAGACCAAAGTCAAGCTCGGTTAAAATATTTAAAGGACTTTAGTATATTGCGTACAAGTCTCGTATTGTTAAGCCTATTACTTGGTCCTGAAGGTAATTGAACAGAAATTTGGTCCTTCGAGTCGAATTGTATTGGAGTGTGAAGTCATTGATGTGGTATTGTATGTGTATTTCTTAAGCTTTTATGAGTATTTACAGTAATTTATTGATACAACGTATTGAATACTTGATCATTATTTGCAGGCAGCAATGTTGGATATTTGTTTTCGCCATAAAGATTGATTGGTGTTGTCAATTCGACTAATCATACAACTTACTAATTTAGAAAATTTAGATACAACCCCTGTATTGAAATGTATAAGATTCTAATTGATATTACCCTCAATGGCAATTCGTGTGAGTCCAGTGCGTAAGCCACTACATAAAAGTAGTGATTGATCGAAATCTCTAGACGCCTAAAGGTGCAAATGACCCAATTTCACACAAAATCTACAGGGTTAGGGATTAATCGGGCTTGAGATCCCAACCTCCGAGGGTCGGATCCGTTACCTGATTAGAAATATATTGGAATACATCATGTGCCCAACACTGCGGAACACGAGTATTTTTGATCCTTTCTGGTCCTTTTAATTACAACTTTGTTAAGCTCATATTATGAAACTTTAATTTGATTAAAGATCTGTTTGCTAAAAGGAAATTCATTATGATGTTTTATTGCGTTACCTAGCTGAATAATTCAATGATAGGGAATATCATATTATTATTAAATTAAATTTTGCCCACCAAACTTGTCAGTATTCCATATTGCATTTCCTGCTTTAACAACATCTCTCTTCCATCTAAAATTAATATCCAATACATTAACTAGCATGTACCAGGACGTCAGCAGTAAATAAGACAAACTTAATACACGAACTGACCATGTCTTGAAAGAGCCGCGTCGTCAAACGAGCCACGAAATGCCTGCCGACATAAGCTCCTTGAGTGGACGACCAGTGGCTCTCCCCGCTCGCAACTAATGGCACATGTTATTGACCACCACCTGTACTTACTGCGCTCCTGGTACTTTAATTATCAAACGGTGAAGCGTATTTTAGTTGAATAAATTTATTATTTAAATTAGGTATGTGTAAGAACAGCATTTTCAACATTTGCTTTAAGATTTTTTTTTTACTCTTAGCGCTCAGGGTCAGTGTTTTTATTAACGAACCATCGATTTTAATGGTTTTATTCCTTTTAAATCAGCTCCGTCATAAGTAAAATTTTCATGCTTTTAAAATAGCTGAGATGCGAATTACTTTTTTGTTTGTTTTTTTTTTATAATGTATGTTTTATATCCTGATATCCATATTTATCATAGCATAGCACATTAAATCCGGAATGTAAAATACTTTCTCGAAACACAATTTACACATATACAAGATAAAAAATTGACAAGAGGAAAAGTCCTTGGTGAGGCTGTCCTTTGTACATAGTTGCTTAACCGCTGCATGGGGTTGTGGTTTGGCCGAAACGTTAAGGGTTCAACTCTTCGTCCGGACAAAGTGCATTAGAACCCGATGGTATGCTATACATATAATCGCATTGAAATTCCATTACGAAGAATAATTAAATTAATCACTACCAATACATAACGTACCTCCATATATCAATTTAAATGTGCTGGGTCAACACTGTCACCTGCCGTGCTATGCCGTTATCGTATAGGCACTAATGATGCAATTTTATATCCCTTGCTATTTGAACATTCTGTCCAATATCTACATATACTATACGCTTCGCCAGTAACCAATGACCTACTTACCGCTCTACACAAAGTGCAATATTGTAAACCAACCGTGTTCACTCAAATATAGCTCACATACCCATCACTAAATGTAATTATGCGGCTTTGTATGGAAATAACATCTCAAAACATTAATACTAAAATCATAATAATTCATTGAGAGTGCATCAATCGAAACATTCAAATGAAACAGCTGTTTACATTCGCCGCATCAAAACTCGCCTTTATTTATAAAGCTCCGTCTAAAACACGTTGAACACATTACTTCAAAACACACTTACAGCGTAAAAGGGTCGCTAATGTAAAACCACAAAGATTTAACGCCACTACTCATTCGGAGCACGAAAGGAATTCATGTAATTAAACTCTACGTCCCGAAGAATTAAAATTCAAACGTTAAAAACCGCATTCGACTAATACACTAACACGTGAGAGCTAATGTGCTTCTGGCTAAGCTTCCGTAGCCGTAGGAGTTGCGTGCAGCTCGCGGCCTGAACCTAAAGAGTCAGTTAAAATAGGGCACGCCACTTCACAACGCTTGTCTTCACCGAATTCTGGTGACCTGAAGAGCACCCACACAGGCGCAAATCATCCCTTGTGTGTAGACGTGCACCCACACAGGCCCACGCCGCCCCTGCTCGAGCTGGCCTAGCCAGTATCGGTGAGACCGTCGCGAGAGGCGCACGTCGCTCCACAACACGAACGACCGAACGCGCCGAATGTTTTCGTATTTGGATTAATAAACGTCGATGCCTTGTGTCAGTATTTAATATATTAATATCCCACCGTCACAGCGGGGATCGTGTTCAGTTGAATGTTGTGTGCGGAACTGTGGTTTCGTCAGTGAGGTGTGATTTTCGGGTGTAACTAGTTGGTACCGAGGAAGTGTCAAATTTTTGTGATTTCAGTGTACGCAATCACCGACCGTAAGCTATTTTTAATGATTTATATTATTTTTCACTTGGTCCGCGGCGCTCGCCGGCCGCAGCAGATATATTCTCGTCTTATGTTTGTTAGGCAGATTAGATTGATGACGTTCACTGGGATGCTGCTCTATTATTTTTTCAGGACAATTCATCATACTGTTGACAATGTTTCGTTGTTCAGCTGTTTTTATTCTTACAGCTTCATCACGCTTTAATAACATTTATTATTCCTACTTCAGTAACACAACTTATTTTTCCCATGACGAAAAACTGGTCCTTTTACCCAAATAACACAAAATTACAGTACACTGTATAACCAATACCATAACAAGATAGAAACATAAGTCAATTTAAGTATCGCAGTCCATGGGGTCATGTTGACAATGTCCCATCTGGGACACTATAGCTATCTGTTACTCGGAGCACTTTCGCTAAACAAGCAAACTGTCCCTTCAACCAATTTTGGTCAAGTCTTTGATGGTTTGCCGATGTAACGTACCGTAGCACTAATGGAAAGTAAAATATTCGTCAAAATAGAAATTATTATTTTGCGTCCCTAAAGACCGGAGTTGGTACAATCAAAACATTCCTGATAGAATATTGCGAAACTCGGATATAGGCCACCAACTATTTCGGACGGACGAAATAAAACATCAAATAAATGTCAAATAAAATAAAATTTTATTCGTAATCATTGTTGGCTTACTGAATTACTGTAATGGCTTAGTTATTGGGAATAAAATTATAATATCGAATACCTTTGCATTTACTGTATCGGGATGCAGATTATTTGCATATACTAGAAAGCTTTTCATGAAATCTATTTTAGATATTTACAGTTGATCGACACAATTTATAAACACACTTCTGTATTTTGTATAAAATTCGTTGCAAAAGCTTTAGGGCCGTTCATCTTACATGTTCGCAACATTTAAGGCTTTAACGGAATTATTCATTGTTATTGTAAAACAGGAAACCTTGTTGGCTTCTCATCCGTGAATATCAGTTGTCCTTGCCCATCCGAGTCTTATGGAAACCCGGATCGAAGGACCAGATTTAGAATTAATTTGAAGTAAGATACTTGGCCCTACTATTAACAATAATATAAATTGTTTTCAAGAAAAGTCATGTACTTTTCTTAGATGATCTTTAGATGATCAGATAAAATAAAATATTGTATGAATAATAAATAAAAAGGATCAGATTTAGATGTTTCGCGAACAGATTAGTAAAAACACTTTCTGTAACATAACCTTTAGATAAGATATAGTGTTTCTCCACGGAGATGTAATATTGGGTTAGGAATGTAGCAACTCAAATGAAGATTGTTTAGGTTCGGGTGTAAGTAGAGTTATACTTACATATATACAGATAAAGAATGGGTGTTTGCCTGTCTTGCTAACACTCGAAAATGGCTCGACCAATTTCAATGAGTTTAGTTTATTTTTTTGTGTTAGTCCGGGTAAATCACACTTGAGTATTATAAGATGAAAATGTGAGAGTGTGTATGTATTCGTTGTTGTGCTTGTGTGTACGTTTGTTTTCAAATGCCTTGACCAATTTTGATGAAATTTTCTTGTTTCTTTGATCACTAGTCGTCTCGTAAGTAGTTGTTATGTGGCTCATTTCTGCACGGATAGTTGAGTAGTATAGGTAGCCATGACAAACGAACTGTGACGTGTGACGGGTTCGATCCCCGCTTAGAACAAACATTTTTATGATCAACAAAAACTCATTCTGAGTCTGGGTGTATTTTTGCATTTGATATGAATGTTTGTGAAACTCTGCGCGTCACAAAGATTAAAGAAATTAATACGGGAGTCGTTTTAAAAAGAAATACTATTTCGCTTCCAGTATTTCATGTTGTTCTATGTTAAATAATACTTAAGTATATTAATTAACATATTTCCAACATTTTTCTTAGTATTTTGTCGTTAAGTTCATAATATTTTCCTTCCATATGTGTTCGACTTGTTTTTATATACATATTTCATTAATGCTATCGTAATATATATTTTTTAACGTTTATTAAATAAATAAACATAATTAACAAATATATTCATTAGAAAGGCAAAGGCTTTGAGTAGTTCCCGGAAATACTTTTGTAAATAGCTTATTTTTATAAACAAGCTTTTTCAGCTATGAGAGCTATGTTCATTATTATGAATCGTAAAAGAATTTGAAAGGGTTGTACTGCAATAAAATGTTTATTTATCTATTATACTAAATATTTAATACAGATTTATAAACTACTAAAGCATTCGTTTGAATTCGTTAAAGAAACGACCAAGAGCGAGGATTCCGTACAAATAAACTAGCAATAAAATAATCGTATGAGTAACAAATTATGTTTTTGGGAATCTACCCTTAAATTGCTTTGTCACCCAATAGATGTATGACCGTGATGACCGACTCGATGTTTTTATTTTCAGTATTTTTACTATAGCGGTATCAGAAATATGTAAATTAAAAACTTGTAGTTTTATGTATGCTCCTGTATGGCTGTCACAGTTCATAGATAGACGGACAGGTGGTGGAATTATTACTAATACTGAGAATATATTATATATCATACATTTTTTGTCGGTACCTAATTCATAACAGTACATATAGACACACTAATTCCAAACAAACTCACAACGACTACCAACCTTAACGTCTTGATAATAAGGCTCATTTTACCACTAAACTATTGCCGACAACAATCACATTTAAATTACACTTTAAACGTTAGAAATTGCTTTATAACATATCTTTACAGGGTATTAAAGACCTACTAGCAATTCATAAATCAGTACTAGCGGTATTGTGTGAGCGAGAGAGCGCAATACACATTGTAGAGCTCTCTCTTTTTCCCACAACAGCTGTAGTACTTGAAGAGCTGGTGGTAGAGGTCTGTAGGCTGTGGGGGGCTAATCAATAGTAATACCCCTCCAGTATAATTACCTCCAGCTTTGAGTGCGACAAACAGACTCGCACTGATATTAAATGACAATTTACTCTATATTAAGTGTTCAAGGTTCTACGAAATATTCAGGAAAATTTATTGAAATTCTTTGGAAAATTGTTGTTGATCAAATGTTTGTTGTGATTGGAGTTCATTCTTTTTTCTTTTTTTTTGGCTACTAGGTATTTCTTTGTACAGTGCCAGTAATTTCAATGAAATCGGTGATTTCAATTTGTTCAAATAAATAAAAAAAGGTATTTGCCAGTGATTTTAATTACTTAAATCAGATTCATTCAGTCGTAATAAAAACAAAGAAATAAAAATAAGTAAAACAAAAATAATAAACTGCGAAAAAAAAAACATATATTTAAATATAATAAAATTTATTTGTTTCTATTAATTACTCTCTCATCTTTTATCCCTATCAAAATTTCGCATCAATTTTGACCCATAATTTTTTTTCGAAGTCATGAAATTATCGAAATCTGTTCAGTCGTTTTTACTCTTGCTACACAAACTTAACATATCACACCAAATCATCACGCTTATGACTAGCAGGGTAAACAGAATTAAGCTGTTCCGAGACATTGATATTAGTCGGGGAGACAGTTGGCTTTCATGGCGCGTAATCCAGGATTAGGAAGAGAGTGCCGAACGATTGCTTGGCTCCTCGACTATAAATGTGGAACTTTTGTTTGTAAAATTCATTTTATATAGTTAATTATTTATGTATGTGTATTTAGTATGTATATGCCTTCCTCAATACTTTATTTCTTCCTATTGTATACATGTTAACAGATGGTATGTTATAATTGAGAATAGTATGGACCCTGTCTGGCACAGCTTGCTGCCTTCCTAACCTAAACCTTGGATTAGGAGAAAGAAAGAACGACCGTCTTAATTTAATGTTTTAGGTACTTGTTTTTAAGGCATTTTAAGTGCCACTGTGTTTACCATAATTCTCTATCTTGTGCTTTCTTCTTTTGTATCCTTATATGTTGTAACTTCTGCCTTTTCTTTCAGTTGGTCTATGTATTTTCTTTTTGGTCTTCCTCTGATTCTTCGAGCCTTTATCTGTCCTTCTATTATATGATAACATATAGGTCATAGCGAATGAGGTTACCTATCATGCTTCCTCGCCTTTTCCCTATATTATTATAAATGATTGATTTTCTATTAGAATCTTTATAAATAAAATTATTACCACGTGTAAATGTCACCTGATTCTTAACTGCTGTTTTCCCTTTAGAAAGTCATTTAGTATTAATAACATCAATTTAGTCTGTTTCACGGTTAAACTGCTGAATCAATTATGATAATACTTGATAAAGTAACACTTAATTTGGATAGAGCGTGAAAATTAAGAAATTATATTCTTATCAGTTTAATCAGTGTCGTTTTCGGTATTAGAGCTCTAAAACGATGGTACCTATTTTGATAAGTTGAGGTGATCATGATTTTTTTAATTGATAACTACTTTTTGGTCATATTGCAAAGCCACTGTATAATAGTTGCTTTTCACATGCGTAAGTCATCCAGACTCAGAAATAGCATTCTTGAATCACTCAAAAACTTTTCCTATCCGAGAAGCGAATTCGTGACACGTCGCCCACAGTGGCGGCCGCAACCACTCATCTACCAGTACATTCGGACGACCAAAGTAATAGCGATTTAAATATATTTTGTTTAAAGGTGCTTCAGCGGTATCTAGTAAAGCACAGTCAGTTTATCAGTTGGGAGTAACGGCTCCACCAGCCGGCACTACGCGATCATATCAGATCTGTTGGCTTCGATTAACACGCACCCCACTATCTAATTAGCAGTTTTAGGTAATTTGTTATTACCTACTCCAATTTAAAGACGTCGTAAAACAGTATTCTTAATGTTTTTTTTTACCTTTGATTTTGTAAAGTTTTGTTGTGTTTGCTTCTGGTTTTAACGGATTTAGGGTGATTTAGGTTATGTGAGGGTCAGTCTAGTATAATAAGGTCTAGGTACAGGAACTTTGGTACTTAGTCGTAGTGTTCAAAACTTTATTAACCAAGTATACGTATACGCACCACAGCCGAGTGGCTGAAGTCAACACGCTAAACCTACTGTGAGCGACATGTTGCAGGTTCGATCCCCGCTTATGGAAAATATTGGTATGATTCACCAATGCTAGTCCTAAAACCACCCGCGAGACAAAGATTATTTTTTCTTTCTTAGAGACGGAAACATTAATATCGTAAAACTCACCAATTTTCAACCATAACGTTCAGTCAATCAAACCTAAAACTTCTACAAAACGATCCGGTAGCCGATAAGTTAAAAACCACCCGATCTTGCATCAATGCCTAACCGAAACACAAATATTGTATCAAATAAACGGAGCCAAACAAACAAGGCTCTCTCTCCGTATTTTTCTTTACACAACCATCGATCGCTGAATAATATTTTAAAACAAACCTAAAACATCTCGAATCTAATTTAACTTTCAAAATAACAAACAAGAAAACATCAGCGGATCACATTTTAATACAGAATCCTTTCGTACCGTTTGACGCGGAGCTAAGAACGTTTGTACGCCTTTGGATGCGGTATTAAATATTTCTCTGACTTAGCTGTCTTCGTTGAAAATATGACTTTCTGTTGTGTAAGTATAGTGAAATGGCGTTTACTAGCAGCAGCTTTGTAGCAGCTTAAAGTAATTTATATTATTTGTTCTTCACTTCAAGATAATTCCCGGACCGAGTTTCATCAAAATTCCTTTCGTTTAAGAGTGTAAGCGTTAAAAGAATTTGTTTGCAATTTTTACACATTGGAGTAAACAATTTGCCCCCTCCATTCTTCACGTACTAATAATGAAAGAAACGACGTGAAAAAAAAATGCAAAAGGAAAGACGATCAGCATTTATGTTAAACAAGTTTTTCTTAATAGAAAAAAAATATACTAAAGACAAAAATTATCTCTACAATAAAACGATTCTTAAACAGTTACAGCATTTTGTTTAAAAAAATATGCATTAATAAAGTTCCGGTAAAAGTGTAAGTTTGGTAAAGACTTGCGTTAGACGCGGACTAATGGTGCACCGCGGCGTCGCCTGAATAATTATGCCTTGTTACTGATCGTACGAATACTGTAGTCTGAATGTAGGGATGTTCGCTTTAAGGTAGTTTTGATGTTCGATTTTAAAGTATTAGATGCTGTTTATGATTTAAATTACCGGTCTTATCAGAGTATTTTAAATGTATAAATTAAAAGTGTAAATATATGTTTCTCGAGTTTTGTAAAACCATGTTTTACAAGAAAATCCCCATTACAAAAATTGTTCTCTGCAGTTATCCTAAGCGCATGTATTGACAGCTACATTTTATTTTAAATAACTTAACTAGACCAAAAAAAAGTTTTTTTTTTAAACTTAGATCAATAAATTATAATTTAAAATTTGCTCTCATTACCAAATCTTAGTGAAAAAATACTTTGCATTCAGGATTTATTGACAATACGAAAATTACACCTTCCATTTATTCATAAACATGTGACACTTAGCACCATCTCTGCTCTCTGCCACACTAAACAGATTGAACATAATAAAATATATCATCGCAGCCAACACACATACATACAAATACATATACACGCGCACACACATGCATAGCATCGTTAGAACCGTTTCACTCGAGAAGCTTAATTTTACGATACCTACTACATTTGACATTAGAAAAACGCTTTCTATAGTATTTAGTGTTATTAGAATTTGCTTTTGTTTAATGTAAAAATCTATACTTAAAACAGCGGTAAAATTTTAGTGTTTTGAACGTTGTAGGGGATTTTCTCGAGAACTGCTGAATCCATTTTGGAAAACGTTTTGATAATTGCAAGCTATGTTATTTGTGAGGACAAAGACTAGATATGTATATTAAGGCCAAAATGGATCAAACAAATTTCAGAAAGATTTTTCTAGCTTTTCAAATTTATTTATTTAATCTTTTACGTACAATTGTGGTACATAAGGCGGACTTAATGCCGCGAGGCATTATCTACCAGTCAACCTTTGGGTATAATAGAAGACAGTTGGAATAGGTACAACAGTACAAATTTACTATTTCTATTCTATTTTTATAAGGTTTTTTTATCCCTTTTATGTAGACTATTGATTAAAACTGTAGGTACTTACAGCCGAGGCCTATATGTATAATAGAATCAAATAATAGGTAGCTCAATAATTTAATCATTGGACGCAATCTACTGTGGATTGGATCCTCTCGTGGGACAAACATGTGTGAACCACAATTTGAAAATGACATACCAATCTATCGAGCATCATAGATTGAAGTAGTTAATTAGCTATAACTAATTGTTTAAGTATTTACAAGTTATGTATGCCTTGCAATCATGATCAGCCTCGCCTTTTCCCAACTATGTTGGGGTCGGCTTTATGTCCAACCTGATGCAACTAAGTAACAGTGTTTGACAAGGAGCGACTGCATATCTGACCTCCTCAACCCAGTTCAAACCCTGGGCAACACGATACCCATTAGAAAGACTGGTTGTCAGACTTTCTAGTTTCTGACTACCCGTAGCCATTGACAAAGATATTTAAATACTCATAACAGACAGGACCACACAGACAGGCCTTCCGAAAGACAGAGAAACTCGTTATGTCATAGATCGGCACCCATCCACGGACCGACCGTATCAAGTGTAGCTTAACCTATGACCGACAAACTTGTACAGTTGTACTTTAGCTTCAAGTTAGTCCAGTTATATACAATTTCCACATGAGCACTAATAATAAATACATCCACAGCGGGGTGATAGAGAACTAGGGCAGGTTTTTCTCGTGGCGACCCAATTAGACGAGAGCAGGTTGCGATGCTAGCACTGATAGTCCATATATTGATATCAGTGTGTTCATTATGTATCGTATATCATACATACATAGGTAAACGTGGGTCATGTGTTTTTAGCTACGTTCTGTCAAAAAGAATATGTTAATGTCCCACACCCGGGCAGAGTTTTCTTTTGCTATGGAGAGCGATTAAACATTGATCACATAAAGGTTTCCTTTCGATAACTTCTTCACCATTCAACAGTAGTGTCTTATAGTAAATCCGTATTAAAACATATTATAGTGAATGTGCCAAAGGTGCTGAATTACGTTTTTTTTATTATCTCCCGCAGAATTCAATATAATTCTTGCATTGCGAGGGTTCTCACAAATATCCAAGCTCAAATACACACTTAGAACAAGCATTCGTGGATCACACAGAACCTTGTCCTATGCGGGGATCGAACCCTATTAGTCTAATTACAAAATTGTATAACTTGTCTTTCTGCTTATGCACCGTAATATGTATTTTACATAGGTGAGTAAAATTAGTACATTTTTCAGATTTGCAGAAACTACAACTTGTATATAAGTATGCAACGATGTAATCACCTCTAATGCGTGTATAAAATACATTCCATTTCAAACCAGGTCAGCTCTCGTGCAAATTAATTTGATATATTTCTGTCGCTCCCATTCTACGGAGCGGCGTGATGTTAAGGAAAATAAAATAGATTCGTGTTAATATTCGGCTAGAGAAGAGAAATACTGCGAACGAATGAGGAAATGTAATTTGGTGAGTTTGATGTGAGAGTGACGTCACGGCTAATGTGACGCGTATTGTGATGTTATTACGTATAATATACCCATCGTAATAATGCTTATGTTGGAAATGTCGCCGGACAGTTGTATGTGGGTTGGTAGTGAATGCGATCCCAACGTGGGGGTAGACTACGCCCGCAATAAATAATTTATTTTTTAACATCAAAACATAGGTACTTTAAATAGAAGCTACTGTGAAAAACTTGATGCCAGCCATATTACAAATCTCTTGAATAAAAAAGACAAAATCGGTTCTTCCAAAAGTTCTGAGTTTACTTAGATAAAACTATAAAGACGAATTGAGAACCTCCTAATTTTTGAAGTCGGTTGAAAATAAAGGAATGGTTTCCATAGCTACTGTATTCTAATTAATACGTGATAATTACAATGAGGAATTATTATTTGCTCGATGAGACACCCACAAAAAAGTGGCTTCCTATTGGTATCTATAAGGGTTTTCAAAATCTAAACAAAACGACATGGTTATAACTTTACCTATTAATAATATTAGCATACGTGTAGATGAAAATTAAAACAAGCAAATCATATTATTTTTAGGACTCTAACTTTACATCTTGTATTCAGGCATTCGGAACTTTTCTTTACTTTCAAACATAGCCCTAAATACCCGACAGTTAACCCAACTACAAATGCAGTCAGCTTTTATTAGACGCTCCTACCCCAGCCGCGGTATGTAAACGGCAATCTATTAGTAACATGTGATTAGTCGTCGTCATTCTATCGACACTCATTGACGGCTTGAAGTTAAGTGGTGTAGGCCGAGTGCCGGCTGACGAGTGTGATGCACCCCGCTGATGGATACGAAATGTTCTGAGCCCCTGGCAGGGTTTGGCGTACTTGTCAATTGAATTTGTGATTGGTATCGATGTGTTTAAGGTTGGATTTGCGTTGTAGGTTTTGGTGGTTGTGTTTAGGAAGTGATTAGTATTAATGCTTGCAGTTAAGAGCGTTTACATAATTTCAAATAGTGTATATCCTAAACTTTTTGATTCAATAAAAACAGAAAAAACATTTTCTAATACTTCTAATGAATTGAAGTTTAAAATGTAAAGTCACACCTTTCGTTGTAATATTCGTTAAAGACATCAAAAGAGCTCTCTCACCTTACATAAAACGTCTAACATTCCCTCACCCAGTTATCGTCTAAAACCTAGTACTAACGAGCATACCGAATAAAGAAAACTCCAGTACTTGTAGCTAGTGGGAGCCTGTACCATGATACCTAAGACTAGGGCTGATGTCGTAATAAAAACGAGACAGCGCTCTACATTAAATAGCGCGGTCTCGCTCCCACAACAGTTATAGTGGTCGTTTAACGTCGTGGTACAGGCCCAGGTCTATAAAGTCGGTATTTGGGTCAAGCGAGGCTAAATGTGATGGTTCACGCTGCGGCTGAAGATGTAAATGTGGGGGAAATTATGCATCTCAAGTGAGGAAACGGAGTTACTAGTGGAGGGTGATTATGTTACGATAGACATGATTTATTTTAGATCGAGAGTGGGTTGTGCTCATAGCGAGGTGTAAGACTTACAGTTTAAGCGATAATTGAGGTTAAGCTGTGCTCACTGCGGTCGGTTGTTGGATGGGTGACCATTTGGCAAAACAGTGTTATCTATCTCATTAAGTCGTATTTAACCGGTGATAAAATCAAAAATCAAAATCAAAAGTTTTTATTTCAAGTCGGCCAGGCTCTTTCAAAACATTACAGCGATAGCTCTAGTTGCGCGGTGCAAAGGGTCATTCTTATGGAGAAGAACCGGCAAGAAACTCCATAGAAATATGCCCATAAAAGATATGAAACACGAATATTGGACTCTTATGATTTAAAAAGCACGTACAAAACTAGGTTGATCATTCGAAACCCGTATTCTAATACAATGACGGTATTTTGAGTCTACTTAAACAAATAAAGACCTTTACAGAATCTGAATAGACTTTCTCAGAAATTAATCCTTTGACGCTGTACCAGTATCAGATAAAAAGGTCAACACCCTTACAATACAGATTCAGCCTTTTCCATTTTCAGTATGATTAAGTTATTTCCATTCGATTCTGCGAATGAAACAATAAGTGACCTTGCGAGCGACCTTACAATGTGTCCTTGTAACATTTTATCCCAAGGTCGAAGGTCAAGGTCAAAGCTTATCTATAATTGAGTTTGGTTTGTTGACCTTCGATTGGTTTCAGTTCAATCATCCGAAATGTTTATTTTCTCAAACTATTGACAATAAGAGAACTATTGTTTTAGTTTTGTCCATAAATATTTATTTTCCAAGTGTTTGGTGTTAAGTAAATAAAACTGTTGTTTTGGTACGATTTATTTTTTTTAGTTGGTACAAGAAACAAAGTTCTACTGAACTGTGAAAGTTTGTCACTGATGTAGGAAAGAGATAACGGATATATTTTGTCACCAGCAAAACAAAAGCAATGTCACCTCTTCTTTTTTTAACACAATTTTGAACGGCCCTGTATTGATTGATATAGTTGTGTATCTGGTTTAAAATCTTCCTCAAAAATTGTTGGTTTGCATGAGGTACCCTTATATATATATTATATTATAGCCTTATACTCAGATTGATCTGGTTCATATTGTTTGATAAAAAGAGGTTTTGTCCCCTTACTTTGATTCAACTTTTCTTCTTGGGGTAGCCAGTAAGGACATATCGATTTAGCTACCTAAAAAATATTAAACTAACAATGAAACTATTTGCAGGATAATCCATTCAATTTATTTTCCACACTGTTATTAACAAAAGCTTATATTAAGACAACAACAGTACCAATTCTTAATCACCTCTTCAAAAGACCAAAGCTTATTATATCAGCTATAAATATGCTTGACAATGACTACAAAGCAATTAGCTATTCGGTAACGATCCATAGCGATCCTATAGCTTATCAAATCGCTAAGTCTTGGCAGACAACCGCCATACATCAGCGATCTTAGACACCGCTGGCATTCCTACAAGTAAACATTATTCATTCGGTACGGTAGTTCAAAAAGTTGGGTTAAACTTGTGTTGGAAAATGAACTTTATTGCTTTGGATATACAGGCGTTGGTTTTATGGAGCGGTTGGTACTATTGTGTGGTCTATTGTACAATGATTTTATAGGTGTAAGGATAAGTAGAGTAAGTACATGTCCAGTGCAATATTTGTTGTTTGAAAAAAAAACACTTTTGCTTATCCAGCCGAGCGGTATAAGTCGGTATAAGTTCGATTCTCGTGTAGAACATACCTAAATGACTCCGAAAAAAAGAATATTTAATATTTTGAATGTATAGATAAGATTTTTTATTACGGTAAAACGGGGTGAATAGAGTTTCAAGGGGTGAATAGAGAATAGTGTTTTTTAGGGGGTTACATGAATATTTTCTTACATTAAAATGCTTAGACACAGTTACTTTATGAAATACTTGTGAGTTTGCGTATAATCTTTATGTTTTGTCTAGTTAAACGTCAAATTTTAATAAAACTCTGTTTCTATCCACCCCAAAAAACCCTCTATTCACCCCGTTTTACGGTAACTATATTTTGACATTGTTATCTGACAAAACTTGTCTAACATTTGTATGGTCATGTAGTAAGATATAGCATTACCCTGATTTTAATTATAAGACCTATAATAGCTACGTTTAACAAATTAAAAAAAAAGCATACCTAAGTTGTGATTAGATTTGATTTGATGAATGTCTGTGAAATTAAAGGATTAAAATCTTTATTGCCACTTCCAGAAAATCTCTAATGGTTTGTATAAAAAATTGATTGAAAGCATGTCGTTGCTACAGTATTTCGTCACGAAAGACATTTAGATCTCGTCCAACATATCTTATATAAATACATAGATATTTATATAGATGATGTCTGTAACTGTGTACATCCGATCGCTGCATAAATATCATGTAGTCGGTGTGCTAATAGTTATTTGAGATCGTGACGCGGTCTGACGTGGTGTCCACAAGCGAACGTGTTTTTAATTAAATAAAGATGGTCTATACTAATGATGTTCAGTACCGGAAACCTTGTGAGACAAGGAGACAACATTTGAATTCGAAAATGAGTGTAGTATTTAATCACGTTTTAACATTTTAAATTTTAAAACATTATCCGTCATGCTTGGCAGCTGGGTCTGCTGTTTTCTTTTCTCACCTATACGGAATTCTTCTTATTGTCTCCCACTTGCTGAATATAAGTAGAAATATTTGTCTTAATTCTCCTATTTACTCTGTCTTACTTCTGATTATTTTCGATGCGGTTTTCAAGACAGTGAATCATTTCTCTGGGTCCCAATTCTTTGGGTTAATTCTGTTTATTTCTCAGATTTTCAAATTTCTCATGGACCAAGTTTTGCATTCAAATCAACTATTGCTCTACTTACGACCACGCCCTTCGCAGGAATATTGAAAATGTTTCCTTCTAATTTAAGTAAACGGCGTAAATCTGTGGGTAATGGGACTGAAAAACCATCGGGCATAGATTCAAATATTGTTAAGCACCAACCTTGCCAAAGTCCTAGCACCAGGTTGTAGAACAACCATACAAAAAGAAAAAAGACAGAACTCAATATTTCAGTCATGTAATATCTAAAACACACAATTAATAAAAGCATTCCATTGTTTTTATTTCGTGAAACATCACAAACAAAGCCCAATAGCCGAAGGCGGATATCAACGAAATTAATTATGAAAATATATTCAACCTTCTTTTAAAAAAACGTTTCAAGGGCAACGTTTTATGTTTCATTATTTTTACAACAAAACTAAGAATAATGAGGTATTTAGAAATCTGTTGATTTGAGAATTTCATCATTACATATAAGTCGAAATTTAAAAATTATTTTTGTGTCGAATAGACCATTCATCGTGGAAGGTTTTAGGCTATATACCATCACGCTGCAACTAATAGGAGCGAACATACAATGGAAAATGTGGAAAAAGCAGGGCAGGTCTAAATCATAACTTATATCTTCTACCCACGCGGACGAAATCGCGGGCAACAGCTACAAAATATATTGAAAATATTATTTTAATATAGTCATGGTAACGGCTCTACGCATGGATTTGTGTATGAAAGGTGCAATTTCGATACCAACACCGGCACAGTTTCTGATTATATAACACCATTTAACTTTCACAACTGTCAATGAACACAATCCAAAATACTTTCCCTCCAATCACATCCTATTGCTGTAATAAAACACCGAATAATGTCATGCCTTTAAAAACGTACTTATTTTCCCACGACACTTTCAAAGTGACCGCTACACTGAATACGCAACACCAGGGGTGGTCAACTCAATAAGGATTTACTTACCGAAAAATTTAGCAATTGTTTTGAAGACACAACTATTACGTATTTGTTGAAGTATTACCGAATATAATTCTGAACTCTATCTTTTTAGTATTTTAAACAGCACAGTGCACAGGCATTATGACTTAAGCTGTTCATGGATTAATACAAAGCAATTAATTTAATAGTATGAGTCAATTAAGACACGTAACTTTGCATAATTTAAATATATCACCGCGATTTCTTTGTACCATAAATGCGAACGGTTTGACCACCTCTGTACATACGTTAGCGCCACAAAAATGGCCGACCTCGATAGCCCACACCGTGATATCACTAGAACACAAATATATTTAGCGGTATGAATGAAGCGACATCTATTCCTAGCCCTGATTGTGTCATCGGTGAAAATGTTCGACATTCTTCTGATCAATACAATTTGGAATTATTCTTGTATTTAGTTTAGTTTAGTAATATTTTTTTTCAATTGCAGAAACAAATAGGAATCTTACATATAGTGCTCGTAAAATATTTGCTATTGTATGTGATATCAATGATGATAATTGATCGATGATTAAATCGATCGAGGGGCTCATGTGTAAGTAGGACAGAGCAATACAAGTTGTAGAGCGGTGTCTCTTTTTCGCAACTGATGCAGTTTTATTGTAGACATTGAACCCTAATAAAGCTAAAGCGGTATTAACATAGTGACGTCATAAATAGTACGGTTTTTAAGTGTTTAATGGAAGAAATGCCAAAAAAAGTTAGGCACAAATCAGTGAAAAAATAGCTTAAAACTTCAACTTTTAGAAACACCTACTCAAAGTCGTGGGCGTTATAAAAACACACGATTTTCTACTAAACACGGATTACAGACTATTAAAAATCCATTACCATTTTTATATCAAATAAAAACTAAAGTATTTATATTATTTTCAGCTGCGTCATCATCTAATAATCTTTGGTATATAATGTATTTTTACCCTGTTAATGCCCGCTAGGTTTTATATTAATTTGTTTAGACAAGGTCGGTCCGGTGAACCGTTAAATACCAAGAGAAACGCGCAAGTCTATGCGATGTATCAAAAGATGATTATATATACTGACGAATATTTATTTTGTTATTATTTTCTATTTTGTTAGGAATTGAATATGTCCCATACATAAATATAAAATGTTAAACGAAATTAAAGAAATCGTTCCTCAGAAAAATAATAAAACAAACTTGCATTTATTTGAATGTTTCGTAATTTGTATTGTAGTACATTTCATTATAACACGATTGAGCAACATTTTAAGCTAATTTAGGTACAGGTTTCACGAAAACATTTTCATTCATCTATCTTTTTACACAGCCATCATACCGATTTTCAGGAAACCGAAACTGACCAAATCGTATAGAAATAGCTGTTACTGTAACCTAATTACTTCATAGCTCATTCTCATCTACAGTGTTTGGAACACGGAACTGTGAACTAGAATAGCCTAAAACTAAAAAGGACAAAATGATACATTCTTGCATTTGTAACTTTCATACCAACAATAGTTTTATAAGTTTTTCTTGTATCTTACCCGTGGATCCAGTTATCCCAGAATAAACATGAACTTTAACTCTCTTCGTTTTTCTTAGTTTATTTGACAATTTTTAAACAAACTAATAATCTGCATTGATTTTTAATATTCAATTCCAACATTCATATTGCCATGCCCAAAACCTTTGCATAATTGCCATTAGTCCTTACTACGCTCTTTACACATTCATTAGTCTCTTCTAGTGCCACGTAACAAGAGCTAGGTTATTGTCGATTTCTCTTTGTATCGCTAGTTTTTACGTATTTTGTTTGAGCCAGTAAATCAGTCGGAACACCTAATAAACCAGACTAGATGTCTACTAAACTTGTTGTCGCTAACTTGAACATTCACTTTTTATTAATGATGTCTATTTTGGCAAATCTAAGTACATCGTTTGCTGATGTCTTAATGGCATTTATTTTTTCACGTTTCGGTTCTATTAAAAGTGTCATGAAGTTTATTATATTGATGTGAATGTCACTCTAAACTCTGTCACTCTGTCTCTAAACTGTGTGCGACATGTCGCGGGTTTGATCCCCCCCAAAGACAGGCGTTTGTGTGATCCATGAAGTCTGGGTGTTTTTGTCCGTGTGACTTGAATGTTTGTGACAGCAAAATATATTTCAATTCACATTTGACATAAAAAAAACATTCGATATAAATTACAAAATCCATACGTCTATCACAACACTGGTAGTATTTTTAAGTACTTTTAACTTCGGAACAAACACCAAAACTGAGTCAACAAAGTATCCAATCAACTAATGAGTGTAAAAGAAAACAAACGCCGAGCGATCTATTTGCGGTGTCGGTATCAAAAGTATTCGACTTCGTGAAACGTCAATCATATGAATTTATAAAGGGCTCGCTATTGGTCAGTTGTAGTGTTAGCGCGGTACCTCCGCTACAACCGTGTCATATTTTTTTTGTATAGCTCAATCTTATGATTTGAGTTAATATGTCTTCTGTTTTCAATTATGACATTGAATTATGGTGTTTATGATTTAATGAGTTTGTAAGTAATTAATTCAAGATAGAGAATAAAAATAAGGATTACTGCATAGACCTGTTTAGAAACTTTGTTAAATGAAAAAAATATCACAACAGTTCTTGCATTTGAGAACTGCGACTTCTACCCAATTATTAATTTCTTTAAATAGTTTTCCTCTTGATTTCAACCCTATGCATAATCAAACTGCTACTAGATACCAACGCTACTACTTGACTACCTCTGTGAAGGAACGTCAAAACAAACCCAAACTGTTTGAAACGCCAAAAGGTATTTGTTTAGAGTTCTCTTCGAATTTAGATATGAATTCCAAGGTGTACTCCCATTAAGAGATGAGATAATTTAGGATAGTTATTATTTGTTTCAACTGAAACAGGTATAACTTGATAGTATACGGCGACTATCAAATATTAAGTGAGTCTTTGACGCTCCTTGTAATACACTGGTGGTTAACTGCATCCAGTAAGACTGGAAGCCGACCCCAACATAGTTGGGAAAAGGCTAAGATAATGGCAGTAAGGATTCTGATACTAATCATTAGACTAATGAAATACTCATTTAGATAGATGAATACTTGTAGTATACTGGCCTGTTGGTGTAGTGGTAAGTGACTGTGACTGCTATACAGGAGGTCGTGGGTTCGATTCTCACCCGGAATAAATATTTGTGTGATGAGCGCGATCGTTTGTTCTGTATTTGGGTGTAATTTATCTTTATTTTATATGTATTTAAACACATAAAAGGACGTTTATCAGTTGTCAAGTACTTACTTTGAGACTAGATCGGGTTGCGCGAAAGCTGTGAAATCAGAAAT
Source organism: Trichoplusia ni (assembly GCF_003590095.1). NCBI lineage: Eukaryota > Metazoa > Arthropoda > Insecta > Lepidoptera > Noctuidae > Trichoplusia > Trichoplusia ni. Next base: position 131,625 of record NC_039501.1, read on the forward strand.
ATAGATATATATTCCTTCACCATAATCCTATAATATATTTTCATAACTAGTATAAAAATGAAAAAGATTTTCTTTCACAGATATTTTTCCACCTATTACTGGCTAGCAACGGAACTAGGTAATTTGTCACCAGAGGTCGCGACCTACCATCAATATGAACGTAAATACCTGTCTACACGTTTAATGAGTGATAATGAGTCACCGACGAGAACCAGTTAGTTTGACCTCAAAGATAATGGACTGCCTTTCATAATTATTTGTACTTTCAGTTGTATTTAACTACCATTAAACATCAAAGAGACTTTGTGATAGTTGTCGTCGACTAAAGTATTGAATGAAACGGTGATATTACTCCTAGATCGATACTTCGCAATTACGAAATTAATAGGCTGTAGACAAATGAGATTTTTTTATTACGCATTATTTTTACACAACGCCATCTACTTTAAAATTAAACAGCGTGGATTATGAGTACAAGACAACTGATCAACATACTTACATTTTTTTAATAAGCATTTAATATTAATATAATTTAGCCCATCACACAAACATTTGTCCTGATTGAGTTTCAAACCCACTTCTTCCAGTATAGCACCTAGTCTAGGCTACCAGCAGAACCAGTCAAATGAAGTCACAGTTTTGGGTTTGACTATAATATTTATTCGAGTTGACACAAAAATATGTTTTAGTATCATTAACATATTTCCTATAGGTAAAGACATAATTGATGTATTTAATACCTCTTACTAAATTATTGCAGGACAAAGATTTACATATTTATCTATAAAGCTATATCGAAATACATAATTGATTCAAAATCATGTTTTAGTTATCTGTCTCCTGCCTGATACGGTCCACAATTATACTTTTAAAAGTTTTCTACTAAGATTCTAAAATTAATTTTACATAAATAGCATTGAATTCTACATATTCGCATCTCGATTCCTTCGCAAATATTCCACACATCGCCGCTTTATTTATATTATCTAATTTTGTAATTAGTTCATGAACTGAACGCAAACAAACGCGTCGTGTTGGTCTGCGAATACTGATTTATTAATTTTCTCTAAATCAAATCCAAGTTGCTATGAACTCCTGACGAAATTTCGCCTATTTCAATTTCAGTTTATTCTGTTTGATCTAGTGACTTCGGAATTGGCCTTTAAAGTCTGGCCTATGCCGTGAATTCGAGTTTTAGGATACGAAATGGGATGTTACCAGATGTGGAAACAGCATTTTTAAGAAATCTATTTGTGGTTTGTAAATACAGATAGATTTGCTGATGTCAAACTCATTTTTTATTTGTTTATGAATCATTTCTATTTGCTAGCGTCGTTTTGGAAAACTTTTTCATGAAACTATTTTTTATTCTTTACAGAAAATGTATACCAAAAATGTTGTGATATTTTAAGTTTTAATAGCAACCAGTAACGAACCCGTTAGTGGAAAGTTCACATCTGATACAAACAGGAAACATTGATTAGCCCACATCTCCGTGCACCGAGTATTTCAGCCTATATTTTCATACTCCAACATTTTGCACTCAAAAATCCTCCATTTTGAATTATAAATATGAAATCTATGGCGCTGTGGGTCGCTCACTAATTAGGCCCAAACAGTCGCCAATACAGTAATTATAATGATGTAGGTCAAATGGTAACACTACTCAATTTATGCTAAACTGGTTTCAAGTAGTGCTTTGATACTAATTGCAGCTAATTAACACATCGGTTACTATAATTGTAACATTGCATTAATATTATGTAGGGCTGTTTCTGAGATTAATGATGGTACCCGTATATCACGACACTGAAGAAATTCCAGTGACGTCACATTTTCTCTCGACTGGAATTCGGTCGGATGAACAAACGAATTTTTGGAAAAGTGAAAACGTCGAGGCTCGTAAAGTTTTGAGTAAAGCTGCTGAAGAAAATAATTACGGAGATGAAATAACGCCTGGCAAAGAGGACGGGGAACGTGTTTATTTAAAGTTTAATGTTTTCAGAGATAGTGGTTGAGTTCAGTGACATTTAAGGAACACAAATAAACTATCTGATCTAGTTGACATTTTAAGACAGACAAATACTCCTTTACTCGTGATCATGATGGCGGTGGCACTGGAACAATTACTCAAATATTCCAGCTATTCGTAGACGCTAATAAATAGAACATTTTTTTATGAAAAAATGGGTTACACAGTTCGTCGGCAGCGAGCCAGCGATCTGTCATAGGTCATGCATAATTGGGATGTTTTATAGCGTGCGTCCAGTTACCCACGCACTGATCCCTTGTTATACATTTCCAGTGTATTATCTGTTACATTACTGTGTTGGAGGAGCTACTGGCAAAGCTGGTACTTTTGATGGTAATAAGTGTATAGATCACAGGTTAAGCTACGCTTGATATGGTGTGGTGACCAAAAATATCATAAAGAGATTTCCCGTTATTGGGAAGGCCCGTTGCAATGCTATTTATAAATATTTGACACACGTCACGGGTAGTTAGAAGCTACAAAGTCTGATAACCAGTCTTAAAAAGGGGTATCGTGTTGCCCAGGTGACTAGGTTGAGAAGGTCAGATAGGCACTTGGTACTTGCTTAAAACCAGTACTTAGCTGGATAGCTAAACCCAACACAGTTATTAAAATTTTAGGCTAATGATGATAATGATTATATTACACAAATGTACAGTTTAAGATATAAAATCACTATAGAAGTTCCTCGTATTACATGTCTGCAATACCTCCGAGATATCATTAAAAACATTTTCTTCTGATTCCTACAAGTCATCTTGATCTAAAATGCTTTCTATTTATAAGGCAAGTGACCTTCAGCCTAAAAGGTTCTTTAGTCTAGAAATTTTGTCTTAAAACCTTTTCGCAAGCCTTCCCTAACTTAATCAAACAATTAGCATTAAACATGACTTAGGTAAACTGTGTTTCAGATTTAACTAGCAGATGAAGCTTTTATGCTAAGTCAAGATGATTAATTATTACTTGTTTGATTTGGAAGTTGCGAATTAGAGTGTAAAGATCTTGGATTTGGAATACAAAGAAGATTGTGTAAGTATAGGAAGAATTGTGTTTCAATCTATGGTGATTGGATCGTTGTAAGACATTAAGCCTAAAATAACTACCCGAAACGGTACTAATAAGGTCCTATTTTAAGCTCCAGCAACGCGGCATTTAATATCCAATCATTATAAAATCGAGCATCTATCTATAACCCAAACAAAACACCATTACAGCATCGCCCTTCCTCAATTTGATCCCGCGTCAAAGTTACGAGTACATTGCTGGTTAACGACCGCCGCGCGGCCCGTTTATAGAACAAACCGCGCGCTGTGTGCCGAATCGTAAGCCGTGATTTACAAGGTCGATGTGTAGTTATGAGTTTATGGGTCGTTACAGAACCAGGATTATTGGTGCCGCTTTGCTTGGGTTTCTTATTTGTTTTTTAAAGGACGTTTGCAGTAGAAACCGTTACGGGTTTTAGGATTTGTTGTTTTGTTTATACTTCAGTATAGTCTCAGGGTTCGGTACATTATTCACCCAAGATTAAGTTTTACGATCAGTTACATTTCACACAAAGATTTCTTCTACAACAAATCTTAAATGGTCACAAAAACCCACGAACACTACTCCAATCTGTAATATCCGACATCTTAAGCCCAAAATTATTTGAGGTCTCTATTCAGCAACGATAAAAAAGTCATTAGTTTCCTCGCGATCCATTAACTTGATAAAAACTCTAACCTTTATACTACAAATTCCAATTCAATCACCCTTCAATGTAAAAACCAATTTCCCTTCTCACATTATGGCACAAAAAAGCAACCCTTGTAACGAGTGACCTCAATGCGGGGTGGCCCAAAATACTTATGACTAATCAATTGACTAACTAAAGAAACTGACTAAATGGTGGAAATAATACCGAGGCCGGGCTTGGTCAGTCGGTTGGCGACCATCCAAATGTTACCAACGGCGATGGGACCCAAACCATAAGCGAAAGAGATTTAAATACACGAAAATGTTCCTGAAATCCGAACGTTGTAAAGTTAATTTTATTGTTAGCTGAATAATGGTGATTTTCGTTTGGATGTAAGCTGGCTTATTTGGATTGTTCCTCGTGATTTGTGTAGTGGATGTAAAGTGTTGATAAGCTTAAGTTATTGGAAGTTGATTCGGATGGGAAGGTGGGATATCTAGCCGCGCGGGACTCTCGTGCTATGCTAATTTGTGGAACTGATTTGTTTAATGCGACTGAATTGGAACTGTACCAATGCATTCTAGTTTACTGCCGGCAAGAGTTATGCGCTATCGTTTACAAGCTATGTTTTTACTGGAATGAAACTATGATTATTTATATTGCGTTTTACTGTTTCGATTCGGCTATCTACGTTTTCATTCTATTCCTACGACGGTACGAAGTACATTATTTATTATAACATCTTCAACCACATACTCAGCTATCTCACTGCTGGTCATAGACCTCCGTTTTCATATTCCATTTTGTTCAATGCCACGCCAATTTTCTCCGAATTTGACCCAAAACTTTTGTAACGTCCATACTTTGAAACATAAAAAGCACCCTAATTATATTTTTAGTAACAAAATAGCCTTAATATTATAAAAGCAACAGAATTCGCAACATAATAGAATCAGGTCACAGTGGATCCCGGCGAGCATGGTCCAGGACATTTTAAAAACTAATTCAAGTTTATTAATTTGGTCGCTTACTTTACGGAGATAACGAACATTTTAATATAGAATTTGGGATTGTGCCAAAAACTTACCAAAGTAGTAATTTACTTTTGTTGATTTAATTAAAACAGTTTAAAGCATTAGACTCGTAAACTATGGTTGAACGTCAAAAAGTTGATAACAATGGCTGAAGAGAAAATGCGAATCATTTGATAAATTGATTGAAGTTGTTTTAGTTTTGATATTTTCATTGTTTTTGTTGTTAGCGTTAATCGCTTCTATGGAATAGCTTTAATAGTTCTCCGAAATTAAAACAAGGACTATGACTTTACAGCTTTTACAATTAGTGATGACCTGTCTCATGATCTCAAAGTTGGCTTTAAGCTTATAATGAAAATTATTCATAGGTAAGAATAAACAGTGTATTACATCTCGTGCTTCTCTCGTCACGTTTATTTTTGTTTCATCTGTCCCAATGATTTCTGACTAATCATGTATTTCCTCATTTTATGTAACTATCACGTTTATTTTAGATTTACTCTTACCGTATATTCTTTTTCACTTTTAAATATTATTTTGTCTAATAGAATATTCGTTTTCTTTCCTCGCTTGGGCCACGCAACAAAACAAACGTGGTACCAAAATGAAGCTAGAGGAGTAATGAAAAATTTCCAGAGGCAACTTTTGAAACAATAATCGTTTTTGTTATCAGAGAGATAGAGTCTATAATCGGGTCACGTAGTTTACACTGATTTTTCTTTCAATAAACTAAGATGATACTTTTATTTGATTCGAACAAACGTTTTCTTTATGATGAGATTTATTTAACGTTTTTAGAATTCTATTAACGTATCATATAGAATTACTAATTGATTTCGTTCGGTTCGAGAAATATGAGAGTTTACAGAATTAATTTTGCTGGTAAGGAAATATTGTATATCGAGTTTTGTATTAGAAAATCTGGAGCACAAGATAGGTCATTTACTGGTTTATTGGAAGATATTGCTTCGAGAATACGGAATAGGTTTTAAAATTGGTATTAGACTTTTCATTTATAGGTACTCGTATGTTCGACGTAATGCCACGTACAGATAAAATAATATGATCTAGATTTTGATTAGATCTAATAGCTAAGCATGCTAAACGAGAACTTCTACAATCATTAAGGTAAAGTTGCCACCATCATCAACAATATAGGTCAAATCAATCGTAACTTCACGTATTACAACACTGTATACTTCAGCACCGCCTAGTGCTCCTACACAAACCGATCAACCTAAACATTACAGAATGTTTATAGGCGATGGGCCAGCATCCTGTAATTGTTTACACATCTTGTCAAATCGCCAACTGCGATTGGTTAAAATGTTCACACGTCAACTGGAACATTCGTAGCTATGTAAATGTGTTCGTTCTATAGCGCGTCGTTTTTCTCTGCAGCTCAAAGCTCTGGCTTAAGTAACGAGTCTCTCGCCGAAGTATGTAAAATTAGATGTATTCTTTCATAAACCTTTGAGTGAAATGTTTCACTCTTTTCATTTTTCGTGTTACATTCAAGAGCTTTTATAATCTCTTTGACAATGTTATCGGATTTTAAGTGAGTTTACTGTTCAGCTTTAAAGTAACTAATTTTATTACTGAAGCCGAGGATCAATTTAATTATGAATGCTGCGTTTTTTCCCTTTTATGAAATTGCTGAAATCTAGTTGAATTATAGTCATTCATATTTCTTGAAGATTAACGAGGATTGTGTTTGGAAAGCGAATTTATTTGAGTTGGACATCATTAATCATAACTTTAGAAGATTTCTTCGTTCTGATGTAAATTTCGTTCTACGTGTATTTTACATCCGTCAAGTCAAGGATAGCATAAGAATAGTCTTAGAAATCCATATTTACATTTATATTCAAATAGATGTTGATGTCAATGCCGCATACGTTGAAGTATTCATAGCAACGACAACAATTGTGGACGATACAAATACCTCAATGGACGTAAAGGAATTGTCGTAAAACCGAACTAAGTAAACATTGGTGAACAAGGTTCGTATGCATCTGACCTTGACTGCCGGAAGACATTAACTGTTTATTGCTCCAACCGATGGCTCCGTGCGAAAATAGATAGTTGCGTGGCTGAGAAACTGAGGTTTTTTGTTCAATCATTTTTATCATTATTGTGCAACGAATTGTTTTTGAACCCTTCGCGATACAAGGGTTAAATTCGAGAGCACATTAAGTACAGGAGTCGTTTTGTTTAGAAGTCATAAAAAAGGTTTGGGAATTTTAAGATTATTCTAAAATATTCAGATATCGAATTTCTTTTCTATTTTTCTAAAGCTGTCACCAATAAAATTGGAAGACCAATATTAAAACAACTAAAATAAATTTGAAATTCTAATGTAAAAACAATACCTATAATTAAATAGGTAGCAGGGATTAAAAATAATTGTTCTTCATTTTTCACTCAAGGGTTGGCTTCTAACAAAGGGGTGGCTTAGTATAACAGCTTAAATGCAAAGGGCATGTCATTGCCAACAATTACCCTAATGATTTCATTCAAGCTACATTACTCTTGACATACAATACCTACACCCTTCTCTACAACATACAATATAACATCAATTTCTTCAGTATATTTCTTTTAAGCAATAGAATTAAGATTTGTTTCTACTCCACTCGTTTGATATATTGAGAATGTTTTTTCATCTTTTTGGAGTTAAAGGTCACAAGTCAAAAAAGTTTTCTAAGATGGATGAATTCTAAATTAGGCCTCCCTAATAGTATTATGTACGGTCCGCCGACTACAAGTTGTGATAATTTAATAACGTCGTTATGTCTTAAGCAGTAACGTTGCTTTTCATATTTAGTTTCATTATTTGCGATTCTGGATTAAAACTATACCTACTATTATATTTTGCCTTAAAGATGCGTATATTTAGTTTGATTTTTAGAATTCATCGTTTGAGTATAAGGTCACTTCAAGCTCATTCTGTAGTTGAAATTTTATTATATTTATAGGTAAGCAAGATTCATGTTGGATGTCGTTGGCATAAAATCATTTACTGTGATTAATTCAGTGAGTATTGACTCTTCATCGACATCAGCCTAGGATATAGGAATAGGCATAGGACTCCTTTTATTGATACCATTCGCTTCTGCCTTTTATTCTTCTCATCCATCTTATTCCTGTATTTTTTGTGTCTGTCCATAAAGAGCTATCCGTAGTAGAAGAAAATATTTGCCCGATTACTATCTTGGTATAATTATTATTTATAGAAACCGAAGCATAAAGTTTCCATATTTATGATCTTGGAGGTAAAACAGCAATCTCGACGCTTTCATCAACAAGAAACTACATATTATAGCCAATAATGGAATTGGTTGTATGCTTGCCAATACCACTAAAACAGAAGAGTAGCTATCTTTTTAGTCGATACCATTATTTCACAATAAACGATCTTCATTTTATTCAGCTTGTATTATATAACAACCATTTATTCTATTCTGGTTTCATTTACCAGATTAAGTTTCATAATAAAGCTGGGATTGTTGAAAAATGTCGCGGTATCGAATACAACACGAGCTCTCAAATTTAATAACGTGCATGTGACAGGTCCCACTAACTAAATAGCGGTGTAACTAAACGTGCGCCCGAAAACTAATCGATCCAGTTATAACCAGTTATTACTGGTTGTTACTCGATATATCTCGTTATAGTAAACAATGGCCGTAGTGTGTAGTAGATTAGGTCATTGTTCAGAATAACCGGCTGATGTTGTTAATGCTGTTGTTAGGAATGGCCAGTCGGTTGCATTGCTACTTTGATTTAGGATTACTGTATTGGTTTTACGCGGTCGTTAACTCGGTATAGTTACGATAACATAAGTTGATGTGATTAAGTTAAGAAGTAACAAATCAGAAAGAAAGAAATCCAAATCTTCACTGATGGGGCTGCAATGGTAAAAATCTAATGAAGTTAGTATAATACGTGTACCGAAATGATAAGTCAGGTTTTTAGAAGGAAAACATTTTTGTATATTCACGTTTCATGATGAAACAGACCAGAATCTAGGATACATTTTTACGAAACAACCAAAATACGATACCTACCAAAAGCATTCCAAATATACATGTTCAACCAAAACCTAACCTAAAATCGCGTCATATTTTCCCGAGACCTCCCAAAACCTAGAGAAATAATCCTTGATCTAACGAACCCACACGCCACGCGATCATTCATCGCGTAATCAACATTTCTGAGGCAACATAGTGAGCCTGTTTCTATCCTCGCGTTGAAGAAACACTCTTGTTTATATAAATTACTCTTATATAAACGTCATACGGAAGATAAATAAGTGGAATGGAGGCTCTTGTGTGTTCAGGATGATGTCTTGTCAGTTGAAGAGTGTTTTTCGATTGTTGCTTTCGTGTTTAGATGAATGTTGTTGGAGATGATGGTATTTAGTTTTACGCTATAGTGGTATGGAATTTGTGATAATTGTTTTTATTCTACAATAACGTATCGTGCATGTTGTTGAATATTTGCTTAGGTCTGAATTATGTGTAGTACTTATTTAACCATAGCGTTTGGATATTTTTACAGATTCCAATTTCTTGTTTGTAATCTACACTATCAATTTTAATAAATCAAAATTAAAATTCATATATTCAAATTGAGCTTACTTAGTACTTTTTGAATGTCAAATTATAATAAACAGCACTCGGATTCCTCTTGAGAAAGTGTTCAATTAATAAAAAAATAAAAAATACCGTTCCTCATTCTCTAGTTAGGGTACAAAAATTTCGAATCCGAATTGTTCAAGCAGTTAAATTCAAAGTTTTCACTCTATAACAAAGATGGAACCCCAATTGTGGTCTTTTGGAGAATTATGAGTATCCTCGGTGAGCATTAGTACCCCACAGTGTTCCCCATTACCCGTAGCTACCCGTCCTTGTTCATCCGAAGCTTCTAAAAGATCGCCATTAGCGATAACACCATCCATTGAACATTCACTTTTATTTTTTTGTTTCTTTCGATTGTTATTCAAATCGTGCACTTTGTTCCTACATTCTACTCTATCCCGAATGTATAATTTTGTTGTTTGTTTGTTATCGCGCTTGTTATTCTTCAAACAATAATTGAGCGTCATAAATTCAGCGTTTTCAACACTCGATTTCATTTTGTGTTTCTGCTAGTATCTATTCTATGATTAGGTAGTGAAAGTGTCAAATTGTGTCACGCAATTAATCCGAATTTACGTGATACAATTAGACTAGTGTACAACAATGTTATGAAGCTGAAGATGAAGTGAAAATGAAGTTTGATTGTTTGTTTGAAAGCGCTAGTCTTATGAACTAAGGCCTGATTCGCACGGGAGCTTTTTTAACGCGAGTTAAAAAAGGTCCGATTTCAAATTACAGTATTAGCTCATTTATTAAAAAAGCCTATGAGCCATATACTATCACGCTATGATTATTAGCATCAGAGAAGGAATTAAAAATATAACAATTTCTAATCTTTCGCACTTATATCTTCATAACCACGCAAACGAAGTCGCGCTCTAGAGCTAGTCTTTAATATATCGTCTACAAATTTTGTAATGTGTTGGGAGCTTTCGTAACTGAAAATCCGAAATTGCTTTACTAAGGCATTGAGACCAAGATCGTCCGCTCGTTACGTGGGTTAACAACCAGAAGCTACACGGATTTTAAGGAATATCGTGTGTCTAGTACAGAGTGCTGCAGAGTCAACCCAATTAGTTTGGCTAACAAGGATGTTATTATTTTTATCCTGTTGTTTAAAGTAAATTTTGGGCAAGGTGTTTTGGTGAGAACTTTGAGCCTGAAAACTTCACTTGGAATTCATGCTTCAATATTTCTTATCATAGATTTCTTTAGGTTAAAACAAATCTTTATAAGCAGCCCCTTTCTCATCTAACCTACATTTTCATAACCGAAATTGTTCTCCTCTTCGTGAATACTATAACAAAAACAAAAACCATCATAAATAAACAATTACAATTGTCTTAAAGTTTACCTGAAGTTAACTCATTATCCTAGCACGTTGGACCCCCCCTCGTAGCCTTCTGCTTCATGTAACGGATAACGATAATTGTTTGGACAATCGTTATTATTCCGTTGTTTCCCGTTACCTCCGTTGACTTTGCAAAGGTGACAGTTAACAAGTACCTGCTTAAGATAAGGGTTGCGCCATGATTTTCGGGCTTCCGCCGCAAATTTAGGGGGAAAAACTTTTTGGTGCGGTTTAAATTTTAGATGTAGCTTAGGAGTAAATTGATTGATTTCATTTTTAATGGCTCTGACTGGTTGTTTGGGTGGTCCTTCTTGTTTATTTACTTTATTTTATTTGTATGTTATATCAATGTTAGGAATTTGTAAATTATTTACTAGAGAAATTATCATAGTACGGACTAATGAAATTAAACATTTATATAATACAGACTTACAAACATTTATCATAACTCATAACTCATAGCAAAAGAAATGAACTGAATTTAATTTCTACGTACAATTCCAGTTGGATTTTCTTTGTTTTATTTGAAGCAATCCTTCATAGTTAATTTCTTTTAGTTGAGTTAGTTTTGCTTTTCACAAATAATTTTCTACACAACCGTTGTTGTAATTGTTTTGATCACCTAAAACATTGTTAACAACTACATCGTCATCCATTTTAATATTGACATGACCCATTGTGACCAAAAAGTCTCTTTTCTCTTCCCCAACATTTGAATCATTATCATCAGCCATCCCTTTATAAAATCATCCATCAAAATCTAAAACAAACATCATTCATTTAATTATCTCATCCATCAACTTATTAACAGACCTAGTACTACAAGAGGGTACAGTTAATTAAGCCACCTGGCTTTATTTATAATCTGTTGTACAATTACGGAGGAATAAGTTGCGCCTTTTGTGAGGTCTGGCTCAAGGAATAGGGTCCCTGGAGAGGTAGCCGGGTCTTGTACTGTCTTTGAAATATGTTAGACATGTTTTGAAGTTGAAGTTTGAAGGAGTGATTGATATGTGATTCTATGGGTAAGGTTGTGTTAGCTGTTTTTTGGTGGAGATGAAATTAGTTTTTGAGTGTAGTATTACTATTTTTTTCGTATTGAAGTGGTGCTTTAATTTCATTGATCTAAACTTTTATTTCGAACTGACTACTACTGTAAAGTAAACCTTTAGAAGAATGAAGAAATCTAAAAAAATGTGGTTTGAGCTAAAGACTTCGAAAATTTGTACAGTTGTAGGAAACACCGGGTTCCGGAAACCAGGTGGTTTGCTTTTCGAAAAAAAAGGTTCAGCAAATGAAAAAATGAGATCCTTTTTTTATTACGATTAACACTAATTAGTGATTCACTAATGGTATTTACTGGTACTCTAAAAAAAAATCTTAAGAACTCCATACCAAGATAAATAATTCCGCCTTCATAACCATAACTGATGAACTAACAATTAAAATCTGTTACAACTTAAGTGTCGCTTGAATTGTTAATGAGACGAGCATCACTGAGTTACCATGATCTCAGACGTTAAACAAGTTATGTGCCGCGAGTTTGATCGCTTTGATAGTTTTAAGATGAAGCCGGAAATTTGCAAGGCGTCGGGATACGTTCTAGGGATATTGCCGATGAATATTTGAATTCTCCTTCATAATTTAACACCTGATATCGCACGTTTAAACCTATACTGACACTAAACAAAAATCCTCATTTGTGAGGAGAGCAAAAAAACAATTTTCTTTAAAGAAATTTGTACACTGAAAAGAAAAGATGAACAATTTCGTTATTCGATGACAAGGATATTAAAGCATGATATTACATCTCATATTTAAGAGGAAAATAACTAAAAAATTTGAATAGAAAAATATTGTTTTTACCTTATTTGTGTTATAGTGTCAGTTTTACTTTCACATTTTTATTTTTTTATCTCAAAATGTCGTTTTACTCCGACTTTTGAATGGGAATTCAATTTTTAAAGGTTTAATAACTACGAAATTTTAATCTATACTAATTACTTAAAGTACTTTTAATGAAATCTAAAATATTTTCGCGTAAAAAAATTTGACGCTGCAGACTATGCAACAGTTATTGTCATAGGATCAATAAAACAAATGCACGTCTACATAAAATATTTATTAAAAAGAAACGAAATAATTATTAACTGTCTGTTAAATAATTAAAATAAATTTTAATAACATTCTTTTATTTAAGAAACAAAAATAATCTCAAAAGGAAACATCTAAATAATAATTAGGTATCTGTTATTAAACAATCAGTCTAAACTCTCTATGAGGTAACTTCTGTTCTACATTTTAATCAGTCTTTGATTACAGAAGGGGAAGAAAACAATACTTAAGCTTCGCGCTACTGATACTCTTATATCACATAAAATGTCTTACAAAAAATATTTATCATGCTTGCATCTCGCGGCTAATCTTAATTCACATAATCACACTTGCCTCTCTCGGCTAATCTTAATTCACATAATCAGACTTGCATCTCTCGCTTTTACATAATAAAACAGGATGTCTTACTGTAAGTTAATATAAAAAAGAAAAAATAATCACAAAATATTTCGGTAAAACGATTCAGCATAATAGCGTGGTATTAAATTACTGTCAATTAATGATCGTAAGTCATTCTTTTTTCTGGAAGTTAGTTCCAGTTTTGCATTATTCAGTTGTTTCAAAGGAAACCCGACACAGTTAATTGTGCGCCTAGACCGTGTTTGTCTACATTGTTCAATCTCATAAAAATGATCTTCTGTAAATGAAGTCTTATAAAATATTTTTATTGCTCCGTTATCTTCTTTGACAAATTTTATTATTTTAATTTCAGATAGTCTAACTGCATCTCCATCAGTATTTTTATTAAACTTAATGCCACATTGCTGAACAAAATCTTTTAAATTATAAAAATCGGAATATGACATAGCGTTGACATTGTATGAATTACCTCGTTTTCTAGCCGTCTGTATTAAAGTAATGTACTGGTCAGGAACGAAAATTGGAGATGATTTAAGAAATTTTTTAACAGATTTTTCTATTACAGAATGAACGTTATCATTTTCATTTTGAGTGTGGCCCGATATTAAAAATTTATGGGTAATGCTCTTAATTGACAAATTAGCTAAAGCATACATGTACAAGCTAAACATAAATTGATTTTTCTGTTGACCACAACAATTGTCAGAATAAAATATAATTTCCAAATTCGGGTCATCGACTGTTTGACATTTTTCTGTAATAAACTTTAAGACGCATGAGCCAATTTCATTGGCTCCTCTCAAAGCATCTACTTCACTCCAAACATAACAATAACTGTTGTCTTTGTTAAGTTCACAAATCGTAAAGTTACATACATTTAACTTTGATTTGTAGTAAAACTTGAGGTCTTACCCATAGGAAGCGGTAAAACCGCCTGTAAATCATAACATGCAACCACGTAACTTTTTTGCCCCTTTTGTTTGTCTTCATTTTTCTCAATTCGACTTAGTTCTTTTTCTGTGTGATGTTCTAGATACTTCAACTCGTTAGTTTCTTTTTCTATTTGACTCATATTTTCGTAAGATGTACAAAACTCGCACATGTCTTTTTTTGGAATAAAAAAGCTGATATTGTAATCTTTGTGAAATATCTTACGATAAGTGTGTATTTCGCCAGCTGGCTTTCCTTCTTCTTCACAGAGTTTTCTATAATCTCTATACAAATCAGATAAACTTTTACCTCCGTCGATGTACTCTCTACTAGTCTGTTTTCTTAAGTAGTGGCTTTCTATACGAGGAATGGAGTCAATATGACTTTTTATACCCTGTATCACTTCATCAACAACTTTTACTTGATTTCCGTGTTTGCCTCTTTTGTCAGATTCTACCATTCCGCTATCACACAACTTCTCTAAGACAGTTCTGATAGGTCTATCATTAATCCCCAGAGTGTTTTTGAAGAATATTTTGCACACCCGTATTTGTTTACCATTTACTGTTAGGTGGAAACCATGCTTTGGTTTACGATTGCTATTTTCTTTTTTGTAACTATACTTTGGTTTAATAACAGTCAAGTTCTTACTGATAAAATCCCGTTGTCGAGTAACACAACCCATTGCCCAATATAAACCAAAAATAATCGTTCTGTCACCATCATTAATTTTATCGAAACATTTCAAACGACATCGTTCTGAACAAGGCGGTCCCATGCTTCTCTGGGGCACATTTTTTTTGATTTTGATAAAGAAACGTATTCTTTGCCTGAATTACGTAATTGTTTAGCTATTAGCTTTTTAGAATTTATAATACCCTTCCGTTTTTTCTTTGTGGTAATATTATTAAATTTTCTTGCTCGTTGTCAGAGCTTTCATCGATAATTCTATCAGGGACAGGGTTATAATCAGAATCATTATCGTCAGGTGAAAAATCACCTGCTCTTGAAGAAAGGGTAGAAGACCTAGAACCGGTGCTTAATGATCTTTGTCTTGGTAATTCAGTTTGATTAGTTACATGTTTTTGTAGATTAGATGTGCTTGGCAAAGATTCAAATACTTTTCTTTGTATTAGTGAATTGGCGATGGGACGGTAAATGTTATCTGAAGATTTTATTGACCCCGAAACATAGGAGCCAATTGTAGAAGCAGCGCTACTTGAAGACGAAGAACTGCTCGAGGAAGATGAACTCTGAGAAGATGAGCAGCTTACCCTGCGAGATTTCTGCGAGGTCGATGGTTCTGCGCTATTTTCTGCCTGAAGATCCAGAGCGAGTTTCAACAATTTGTCTCTTCGATGCATTTTAAAAAAAACCTAAAATAATAGAAACACTACATCACTATCAAAAAAAAAAGATTACGTTGCAAATTGATTTATTAAAAAAAATATACCTATTATTATCATAAAAGGGTTATTATAATCATAAAGGTCGTAAGTTCATGTTATCACTATGATCGCAAAAGTGACACTTTTGTAATTAATTAGGGTTCATTTATTCTTTGGCAAAATCAATTAAACGCAAAAATGACATTATTCGTAAAATGACGGTCCTTCTTTAAAAACAACTCGATTAAAATTTACCATTTTATAGCTAAATTGACACTAAACAAAAAGTGTCACTTTAGTATCAAACCACTAACTTAAATACAAAGTCACCGTAATGCAAAATGTGAACCAAACAAAAAATGTCACTTTGGAGTAAGAAAAAAATAACTACTTACCAATGATGGCACCGAAAAACTGACTTAATGACCAAAGTGTCGGTTTGTCGCTCAACAACGGTCTATTCTGGTACGGGCGACACGTGTTTTCGTGTTAAGCGTCAGTCTAGCACTGCGCGGGGTGGGGAATTTTGTTTAGTGGCAAAAGAGACTACTGCCATCTAGCAGTAGTTTTTGGCATTTTTAAGAAAGTGTCAATGCGGCTCTTTTTAGTTAGAAATTGATCAACTGATGGCGTTATTATCTCGATATTACGAAATTTTGGATAGTGACAGTTTTGGAATAAG